>NC_081562.1:4255349-4391949 GCF_022355385.1 Mustela nigripes | reverse complement strand
TTCTTTTTTTTTTTTTTTTTAAGATTTTATTTATTTATTTGACAGACGGAGATCACAAGTAGGCAGAGAGGCAGGCGGAGAGAGAGGAGGAAGCAGGCTGTCCATGGAGCAGAGAGCCCGATGCGGGGCTCGATCCCAGGACCCTGGGATCATGACCTGAGCTGAAGGCAGAGGCTTAACCCACTGAGCCACCCAGGCACCCCCCAAAGGAAATTCTTCAAGGCGATAGGAAATGAGAACAGATTGAAACCTAGATATTTTAGAAATGATGAAGATCACTGGAAATGGTGAACATTTGGGTTATATAAAGGAATCCATTTCCCTCTTCATTTTAAAGAAATAAACAGGGCTGCTTAAGGCAAAAGTTATTAAGCTGTCTTATATGATCGAGGTAGATATTATACTTACAGTAGCTGTAGCATTGGGTCCAACAGGAACGAAAAGGTCCTTAACTATTAACAGGGGTTCAGGGTTTCTACCTTTTATGCGGACTGGGACAGAAGTCATCCCAAGTAAACTAAAAAGGTACGGGTGTATGATAGCCCTGGAACAGCTACCAAAAAATAATACAAAAAGATAACCGCTTCAAAAATAGGTGAGTTCAAGTGAATTCCAAACAGTTTTTAAAAATCCAAAAGAAAGCAAGAAAGGATAAACGTGAGAGCAGAAAGACAATGGACAAACAGCAAAAAAATAATAAACCAGTAAGCCTAAATCCAACTGTGTCAGTAATTATCTTCTAATGGTCGTGCACTGAACTCCACAGTTACGAGGCAGGGCAGGTAGCGTCAGACGGGTGTGAAAGGTAGACATAACCATGTGCAGTTTATTGAGAGGCTGAAGGTGGCCGGAAGCAAAGACATACCACGCGCAGTGATCATCGAAAGCCCGGGGTTTCTCTACTAATAATAGATAAAATAGACTTTACTTTTTAAGGAACTTAGGTTGGTTTACTTTTATTTTTAAGTTTTTATCTTGATTCTGGTACAGTTAACGTACAGTGTTTCAGGTGTATAATACAGCGATTGGGCAATTCTATATGTCCCCCAGCGCCCAAGTGTACGCTTTAATCCCCATCCCCTGTTTCACTCAGCCCCCCACCCACCTAAAACAGACTTTAAGACAGTATTACTAGATCCAGATGGCCTTTTTATAATGACAAAATGGTTAGTTTATTTAGAGGACGTGGCTGTCATAAATGGGAATGCACCTGATAATGGGATTTTAGATACCTGGACGAAGAAATCCCGCAACAGATTTGAGGGATAAGTAGGCATTTCCATAATCATGGCCGGAGATTAGGGCACCCTATCTCAGCAGCCAAAAGACCGGCTCAACAAGAAGTTGGTAAAGTAATAGATAATCTGAACAACATTACCTATCACCTTGACCTCTGTGATGCTTACACAGTACTGCCCCCGACAACGGAAAACACACTCCTCTCCCCTGCACACGATGTGATCACCAATATAGACCAGATTCTGGGGCATAACATAAGTTCCACTAAGTTCAAAAGATTTGAAATCATGTGACTACAACCATGGGATCAAGGTAGTAATAAAAATCCTATCTAGAGAAAACCTAAATATGTGAAAAAAATTTTTAAAGAAAGAAAAAGGAGCCATGCTTCTAAATAATTCATATGTCAAAGAAGAAAATCATAGCGGAAGTGAGAAGATAATTTGAACAAGACTCATGCAAAATATCAACATTTGGGGGGCGCCTGGGTCGTTCAGTGGGTTAAGCCTCTGCCTTCGGCTCGGGTCATGATCTCAGGGTCCTGGGATTGAGCCCCGCATCAGGCTCTCTGCTCGGTGAGGAACTTGCTTTCCTCTCTCTCTGCCTGCCTCCCTGCCTCCTTGTGATCTCTGTCAAGTAAATAAATAAAATCTTTAAAAATATATATATCAACATTTGGTAAACAATTAAAAATAGTACTTGGAGGAAAATCTAAATGCTAATATAAAAAATAAATAAAAATAAAAAGTCTAAAATCAACAACTAATGTTCTAACTTAAGCTATATATTTGTATATACACGTGTATATATGTGTACACACATGTACACACACATATGTGTATGTGTATATTTGTGTGTATATGTATACTTGACCCCAACCCTGGTCACAGCTGATTGACTGGGAGGTGCTTCTCACCCTAATGAGCCAATCTGATACACATGTGTATCAAAGTAACACATTCAGTAAAGAGAAGAAAATAATAACAGAAATAAACAGAAAATTAAAAACTAGAGAAAATTAACAAAGCCAAAAAAGTTAGCTTTTTAAAAAGATAAATTCAGGAACCCCTTTCTAGGCATATTAAAATAAACCCCAAATTAAGAATGAAAAGGCAATTATCACTTTGGAGTCTGCAAATAGTAAAATAAGTAAAAATATTATGAACGGTTTCATGCCAAAAATTCAAGGTAGATGAGATGACACATTCTTTGAATAATTCAGCTGAACTGAACTTGACCCAAAAAATGGAATGTAGCATTCTAGTGGCCTTGTATATTAAATACATGAAAAATTTTTAATTACAAAATATATCTCCCCACAAATAAAACTCCTGGCCCAGATGTCTTAACTGGTGAATTCTAACAAACATAAAGATGTTCTATCAAAAAGTAGAGAATACTTTCCAACTTGTTTAATACCATAATCTAACAAAGACTTTGCAAAGACAAAGATCCATAGATCTATGGATCTATATCCCTCATAAACAAATACAAAAATACTTCATGAATGTTAGCAAATCCAGTAAATCAATATGAAAGGTAGTACACAATGACCAAGTAGAGATTACTTAAGGAATTCAAGGTTGGCTTAACATTTAAAGATTACCATAACTCACTGTATTTACAGAATAAAGGAGAAAACTCACGTGGTTTTAAAGAAATGTAGTTATAAGCATTTGGCAGAATTTAATGATCAGGATTTTTAAAAAATTTATATATTTATTTTAGCAGGGGGCAGAGGGAGAGTGAAACTACAGACTCCACACTGAGGGTAGAGCCCTACAAAGGGCTTGAACCTACGACTTCAAGATCATGACCTGAGCTGAAACCAAGAGTTGGACGCTTAACCGACGGAGTCACCCAGGTGCCCCTATCATTCAGGATTTTTTTCAAATGTAAGCAAACTAAGAACTACTCTTATCTGCTGAACAATATACTTAATGGTCAAACTATTGACACTTTCTCTCTGAACTCAGAAACACCCAGATCCTTAGTCTCACTACTTTCATTCAAATCCTATTGGAGGTCCTGGCTATAGAAATAAGGCAAGAAAAAATAATAGGCACAAAGATTGGAAGTCAGAGTAAAACATTCTCTGCAGATGACATTGTTGTTTATGTAGAAAGCCAGCTAGGATCTACAAAACAGCTGCTGTAACTAATGGGTATAGCAAGGTTTCAGAACATAAGGCATGTCAGGGTTCGATCAGGGAAAGAAACCACACAATAATTTGAGACGTTAGTATGAACAACCACGAAGTGTAAGAGGGCAGGGCTGCATGAGAGTAACCGAGGACTATCCAGTTTGGGAGGACTCCCCATCCCCGTGGCTGGCATGCAAACTCCTTTGGAGAAGATGGGGTCATGGCCCTGTGGTTGGTGACGTGTGCTGGCTTGCCTGGACAGAGCTGGTCCACAGGCACTGGGCATGCAGGACACACCCGTGTGGGTTGCTGGTAAGTGGAGGCTGGTGGAGAGACATACAGAGGGAAGTGGAGCTTCAGTTGAAAGTTTAGAAGAAAAAAGAGCGAGAGAGAAGGGCCCTCGGTGTTCTAGGCTCACATGGGCTCTGAGGGCTGGCAGCTTCTTTCCTGATGTGCCAGTGAGGGTCCCGGGGAGCTCTCTGACTGCACGGTCTGCCTTGTACGGCCCCTCCTCTCATGAGCCCATGGAGCCGAGCTGGGCCCTGCAATCTCGAGTTTCAGCCAGTTCCGCAGGTGATTCCAATGCTCACTCAAGTTGGAGAACTGCTCCTCTAGAATGACCTTAAAGGCATGCCTTTTGTCCAAATTTTGGGTAATTTTTTTTATCCCCCAGAAAGGCTGGTCTAATCATGTTTTTGTGTTATTTGCCCAGATCCTATTCTATCCGTGCAGGAAGATGTGTTCATTACCCCATGGGAGACTCCTTGGGAAATCCGTGCAGTTTAGGGCCATGCCCTCTGGTCAGCGGCTAAAACCAGACGGTTCGCTTGTGTCTGGAAATCATGTAGGGAATCTAGCATTGCATTTGCAAATCCCGCACCTTTGGCCCATCCTGGACCTAAACGTCCTTTGGCATCACACCCCCGTCTCTCTGTCGTAGGCACCCGTGTACACACACGCATTTGCACACAGACGCACATGTGCATACACAGCAGCGTGCTGGTGAGTCTTTCACTACCGGCTCTCTAGGAATATCAGGCCCCGATCTGTGGCGTGTGCCCGTTCCTGCAGCATCAGGGTGCTCACCATGGACCGTTTCAAGCTACTGACACCAGGTCACCGGACATGGATTTGGGGGGAGACGCATACGAGTGGTGGCCCTTCCTGACCAGGCTTCCTCCCTTCCAGCTCCGGGGCCCCGGCCAGGTCCCCACCCGTGGAGGCAGTGAGGACCACTCTTGCTGACTTAACCCGGGGGAGGGAGGAAGCTGGGAGTAGAGGCTTAGCCACCCACGCCGGCCGCCAGCCCGCCCTTCCACAGTCCCATTTCCTACACTGCAGACAACCGTCTGCTGCCCCTGGAACAAGTCGATCTCTGTCACTTGACCTCAAAATGGACAGTTTGGAGCCACACTGTCCCGTAAGTGGGAGGGAGTCCCTGTGTTCTGTGTGAGACTGGGGACTCTTAGGGGTGGGTGCTGGGGCTTCATCCTAAGGAAGGGGGCGAGTGCAAGCCCCGGCCAGCACCCTCCGTGGCCTGGTGTGGGATCCTCCCAGGGGTCCTGGATTGGGCGAGGGACCCGTTGCACCCAGCTGCCTGAGGTCTGGCTCTGTGGGTGGTCTCACACTCTGGTCTCAGACTTCTCCGTGGTATGCGCCTGGGAACCCCCGGGGGCACCCCATCCCCATGCAGAGTGCCGTCACCAGACCCAGCAACACCACCCAGACACTGTCGGTTGTTTGGGGAGCCTTGGGGGACTCTGAGAACTGCGGCTGGGGCCAAGGCTGAGCTCAGTTTAAAAAGTGCTCTCCCACCACTGGGGACACACATGGGCAGGAGCTGGGTGCTGTGCTGGCCTGTGTGGTCAGTAGTGCTTAGTGGGCTTGTGCTCCTCAATCTGTCCCCTTGCTCCTGTGCACGGCATCACCCTGGGCCTGGGTCGCCATCCACAACCCCAGACTGGTGAGCGGCTGGGTCAGGAGTGTGCCTGCTCGTGGCTTGGCAGGGTGGCCTCCAGCTGTCCACCTGTGCCCTGAGAGGTGACCAGGGTCCAGTGGGCAGAGAAGCAGAGGTGCTGGGAGCGCGGGCACAGAGCCACAGACCATGCTGAAGCCACCTGCTAGCTGTGTCACCTTAAGCGCCACTCCAGGTCCCCGTGCCTCAGTGCCCGATGAGGGGCTGTGACATGTACCAGAGGGTCCAAGGAGAAAGCCAGGCAGGGCGGGGCGGGCCCAGAGCAGGCGGGCCAGGGAGTGGGCTATGCGGTGGGCCAGCTCCATGGTGTTCCCAGCCCATGGACTGTGTGGGGGCCGAGGAGGCAAAGGGGGTGGCACTGAGCGTCCCGAGGGCAGGGCAGATGCCGGAAGGACGCAGATTTCAGACACAACCCGCAGAAATACGTCCCTTATGGGCTGAATCGCGTTCTGCAAAAAGAGGTTGGAGTCCTAACCCCCAGGACCTGTGAACGGGACCTTATTTGAAAGCAGGATGACTCAGTTTACGTGAAATCATGAGGGTGGGCCTAGTGTGTGTCCTTGCCCTTGTGAAGGAAGGAATTCTGCCTGAGACATGCCCACGGGGGGTGGGGTGGGGGTGGGCACAGGAAGAGGAGGCAGAGATGGGGCGATGGGTCTGCAGGCTGGAGAGCGCCACAGGTCGCCAGCAAGCTGCAGGGACAGAAAACAAGAGGACACAGGGAGAGTGGGCCACCCCCACGCCAAGGCGCGCCTGAGTGCCCCGGGCGGGGGGACCGGCCCAGCTCATGCCTTGAACTGGCAGAAAATTCCTTTCTGTGGTTTAAACCCGTGGTCTGTGGTGCTTTGTTACGGCAGTGTCTGGAAGCTAAGTGCCCCTGGGGGAGCGCTCTGCGAAGTGGCGACTCCCCATCACCATAACCTTGGGGAGCAGAGGCCACCCGGGGGATGGCCATCCCGAAGGCTGGCATCGGGGAGTCGCCCACCCCGAGTTTGCTTGGTGTGCACTGCCGAGCTCTGATGGGCCCTGCTCCCCAGGGCCGGGTCAGATGGAGCCGGGGAATCGGAAGGTGCTGGAGACCCCATGGAACCCTGGGATTCCTGGCATATGGGCAAGGGGCCCCGGGGTGCTGGTCGTGGCAGTGGAGGGACAGGAGGGGCCGCAGCTGTGCACACACTCTGGGGCCCCTTCCTAATGGCGAAGCTAACCCTGGAGGGGCTTCCCCAGGAGGCAGGGAGCTCTCATCACGGAGCAGGGGTGATGGGGGCCCATCCAGACTTGCAGGGAACTCCTGCCCTGTGTTGGGGCGCTGGAGCCCCCCAGGCCCCCACCTCACTTGTCCGGAGCCAGGTGGGCTGTCCTGGAACCTCCGTGGGATTAGAGGACAAGGACCTCACGGAGTCTGGGTTCACCTCTGCAACTGCAGGTCCCAGGCGATCCCGCCCCTCCCCCAGCCTCAGCTTCCTCCTCCCCTGCCCCCACCCTCACTGGACAAGTGGACCAGCAGCTGGACTGGGAGTGGGGCCCATGGGGGCAGGGCCCTGAGCCGGGACGGAGGCAGCCCAGAGGCCAGCAGCTCTGTCTCTCAATAGCCTCCCTCATTTATTCCATGACTCCTCACTGAGCACCTGTTTCCTGGGTGCCAGGCCCTCTGCTGGATGCTGGGAACTGGTGAGCAAAACCGACCAGCTTCCCCGCCTTCGTGAAGCAGGCAGAAGCAAAAAGGTGAGTCACAGAAAGTTGTCGGTCTGAAGAATCAAACAAGAGGGGAGGAGAGGAAATGCTGTCCTCATGAGGGGGGCTGGGGACAGCTGCACCTCAAGGGGACTATGGTCCAGTTCCCAAGCAAGTGGAGAAGCCAGTCCAAGAGACGGTGGGGCACGCCTGGTGCAGACATGGCACATGCAAAGGACCTGTGGCAGGAGCATGCCCAAGTGGGCTCCAGCTAGAGCAGGGAGGCTGTGTGGCTGGAACAGAGCGAGGAGAATGGAGAGAGGCAGGAAAGGAAGCCAAAGGGCCAGAGAATGTGGTGACCGCGGCCTTGGAGGACTTGCTGCTGAGCAAGATGGGCAGGACAGCAGGGTTTGGCAGAGGCATTATCATGCTGGTGCTGCTAGGCTGAGAACTGAGATGGAGCGCATGTTGCGCCCACAGATGCGCTGGCGGGCTGAGACCATGGTGATGCTGGTGTGGGCGGTGACACATGGCCACCCCCCGCTTATATTCCAAGCACAGTGCTAACGGCCAGGTGTGGGGGGTGAAACCACTGGGCTGCTGGCTCGTGTATTAGGAAGATGGGACAGGGGCAGGAGGGTGGGCCTGGCAGAGTCAGATGCTTCCTGATGCCCAACGGGCAGGGGTGTGAGGCAGAGGCCCCGCCTGGAGATAACCACCGGGAGCAGTCAGCCCAGAGACCGAGAACCAGGAGGCTGGACGATGTCAGCCTAGGAATTCAGGACAGAAGTCGGAGCATAGACCTAGGAGAAGAGACCAACTGGAAAAACCAGGTGTGGGTCCTGAAAGTCTCCTTCAGCGGGAGGCCATGGTCAGCACGTCCCCCACTAGATCTGGCCACAGGGAGGTCACGACTGACCTAGAATTGGGCAGCGCCAGGGGAATCATGGGGCGAGGGGCAGCCTGTTGGAAAGGACACGAAAGGGTGGGAAGAAAACAGGAGACTGAGAACAATGGGAACCGTGAGTCCCCAGGATTGGCGGAGGGGCTCCTCATGGGCCCCAGGGGCTGAGACTGGGCCGGCTCTCAGGGAGGCAGTGGGGCGCTGGCGGAGGGTGCAGCCAGGGTCAGGCAGAGGCGCCTTGAACTCTAGGCCCCACCCAAACTACGGGATTCTGGACCAGCTTGGAAACAGGACAGGACTGTCAGAGACCACCGCTGGCTGGGCCGTGTGCAGCCCCGCCCACCCCTGCAGCCCCGCCCACCCCTGCAGCCCCGCCCACCCCTGCAGCCCCGCCCGTCCCTTCCTCTTTGATTCCACCCTTGGCCACATCTGGTTGTCCAGAGGCGGGCTCCTCACCTGACTGGGCCAACTGGAGGCCTTTGAAGGGCCTGGGGTCAGGATGCAGGGGTCTGGCCCCCCAGTTGGGCTGGTCTCTTGGAAGGCCAAGGACAAAGCCCTGCAGTGATTGTAGGGGCTCATGTGCCACAGAAAAGAGCGGGTGCTGTCGAGGGGCTGAGGCGCGGGAGAGGGAGGGAGCAGCGTCCACACCGCATAGCGCTCCGCGGGGTGGTTTCCTGTTGCTTGTGACCACCACCCGGTCCCAACAGGTGCACCTGCCACCGGGAGGGGGAGGGGGGCGTGGCATCGGCACGTAGAAGGTGCCCACGAGCTCTCTCGTCCCTCCCTGCCTCCTGTCGGGGCAGGACCCTGACTTTCCACCTCCCCAACGTGTCCCACCTCCGCCCCTCGCGCTCCTGGAGGTCTCTCTGCTGAAGACAAAGCAAACCACGCAGCTTTGAAATCCTCAGTCGAGTTTAATACGTCGTACAGAAGGAAAACTACATCGGCATATTTAAGACAAACACTTTTTCTCTACCCTCACTATCCACTGGACGGTCCTCCTTGGTCCAAAAACACTAAGTCTCAAGACACCTCGGCAGCTACCCCTCCCGGGTCCAACCTTCCACATTCTCCCATTACATTTTTTTTTTTAATTTAATTCAATTCAATCCATCCAAGAAGAAAAACAAACCAACAAAAAGGATTCTGAAGACATTTACATCGCAAGCCACATGGGAATGCGTAATTGGCATCTAGAGTAACCAATATAGAAGACGTGTGTCTCACAGTTCACTTTGTTCATCAATAAAAGAATATAAAAATCTTGTTCAACCCAGTGTTAAGTGTATTAAAATAGATCTGTATCGTACAGCACAGTTTCTCCCGGAGTCGAGAAAATGACGGGAGGGACCATGGCAGTCTGTGGGATCCCGGCCAGCCTCCCCGCTCTGCACCTGTCGGCGTGCACGTGTGAGTGTGTGTCTGGGGCTGTGTGTGCACACACACACGTGTGTTCAATGCAATTGGGCACCGTGTGATATGCTGGGGTGGGAGCCCGGTGGCTTCCGGATGCTTATCCTGTTGTGCTATGTCCCTCAGGACTGGAGAGGCTGGGGGGTGAGCCTCCACCTCGGGAGGTGGGAGCCCTTCTATGACACGCGTGCCCCCAGCTCTCAGGATCACGAGGAGACAGCAAGAAGAGGGACTCTTGCGTCTCCGAAGGCCAAACCCTCCCGAGGCCACTGCCCCCCTCCCTCCCCACGCTGACCCCTCCCCTCCCCCCCCGTCTGAGGGGACCCTCCGGATCTCTCCGGTTGGGCGGTCCCCCAGGAGGGGTTTCCGCATTCGTAC
Organism: Mustela nigripes; assembly: GCF_022355385.1. Classification (NCBI taxonomy): domain Eukaryota; kingdom Metazoa; phylum Chordata; class Mammalia; order Carnivora; family Mustelidae; genus Mustela; species Mustela nigripes. The sequence continues at coordinate 4,382,223 of NC_081562.1, read as the reverse complement.
CTTGCAGCAGAGACCACCGGAAGCAGGAAAAGAAGTCAGCAAGTGTCCCCCCTTCACATTAAATATCTTACAATAAAAACGCCATACAAAAATGTAAAGTTATTTTTTGGCATAAATGTCTGTACTGGCAAGAAAAGAGGAATGGAACACTTTATCGGCTCTTCGAAAGGAGAAAAGAAAAGGCTTCAGTCGTAAGTGGAGGGATTCAACCCCAGAAAGAAAACCCGCCACAGGCCTCCCCTGCAGCCTGCAGCTCCGTCTTGCCCAGAAACTCCGAGAAAACCACATCGATGGCACAAGGAGCCCAGAAGCTCAGCAGAGGGCAGGAGGCATGCAGCGCGGGCGCTCCGGAGACCCGGGGTGCGGAGGCCCTGGCAGGTGGAGACTGCAGAGTCCCTCCCCGGAGGGACCCACCTCGTAGTCTCTTTCAAGTTGGACAGCCGTGACTCGGAACGCTAATAATACTGACAGAGCGGGGCCCGCGTTCCAGGAAGGCGCTGGGGCGCCCCGGCCTCGAGCCCCGGGCCCCTGAGTGGGAGGGGCGCGGAGTCCTACCTAGATTCGCTACCCACGGCTCGTCCCAACTACTGCTACTACTTAGCTAGGTCTTCGGGTTCCTGGCTCCCCTCCCCACCTCTGCCCTTCTCTCTCCCGGGGGGCAGCCCGAAGCCGAGGAGACAGCGGTGCCTGGAAACCGGAGGCCTGGGCAGCCCCCAAAGAGCCGGGCGCTGACTGCGTCCCCGGCCGTCCCGTGCCCACCTGGCTTCCTTGGCGTCCCGTCGGAACGCGGACAGGACGACTCCATCCCCACCGGTCCCGGCTCTAGGACTTCCACCCGGTTCCTTCTCCCTCCTTTTCTCTCTCTCTCTCGGTTGGGTTTTATTTTCATCTGAAATTCATAGTGCTTATGAATTAAGGCGGACAGAAACCTCAGGTCTGCTGAGCGGGGTCCCAGGAACCTTCCGTGGGTGTGAAGCCGGTCCCGCGGGGTCAGTTGTGCCCCTGGGGGTGCTGGAGGGCAGAGTGCATGGCTGCGGCTGGGGGCTTGGTCCAGGCCCCGGTCAGCAGCGGGGCGGGGCTGGTGGTTGCCATGGTGACCTGCAGCCTCTGCCCGCCCTGTATCCGTCTCAGGAGGGCCCGCAGGCGGTCCAAGGACAACTGGGTGCCCCTCTGCTGGGCCAGCAGGCTCGTCTTAAGCTCTAGGCATTTCTGTCAGGGAGAGAGAAGGATTGGGGGCGGCGTCTCAGAATCCCACTGTGCAGGCCGCCTGGGGCTGCCCCGCTCGCAGCCCCTCTCCCACCGCTCCTCCCCTCTTGCGGCCAGAGCCTGAAAGAAACCAGCCTGAGGGCCTTCCACAAACCAGGCAGCCATGAGGCCTGGAATTGCAGCCAGACACCCAGGAGAAGTTTGTTTCAGAGTTCAGGGCTAGAAATGGTGCGCCTGTGTGGGAGCGTGGGATGTTCTTCCTCCTGTGATGCTACCTCGCTGACCAGGTCATTTCTCCTCCTGCTGAGGAAGCTGGGAGCCACTTCTGGCTCAACCACAGCAGTGGCAGGAGATCTGCAGATGGCCAGCGGGCTCTCTGCTCTGCCTGCTGCCTGCCGGGCTCTCGTGTTTCAGTTGGCTTTATACTTATCACGGCAGCGCAGGGAGCAGCCGGGACGGGGCCCAAGCTGGAGTGTAAGCTACTTGCTCCTCAGGGAAATCACTTCTACTCCCTGAGACTGCACCCAAACTCTGAGACAGGAATAATCACAGAGCCTCCCCTTGGGTTATTCAGATTAAGTGAGACTAGGAGTTGGCATTGCCCTTGGCATCATCATTACAACCACCATCACTACCATCATCACCATCACCACCATCACTATCATCATCACCACCACCATCATCACCACCATCACCACTATCACCACAACCTCATAACCATTACCACCACCATCATCATCATCAACCATTATCACCATCACCATCGTCACTACTACCAGCACCCCTCAACACTATCATCATGACCATCACCATCACTACCATCACCACTGCCATCATCACTATCACTATCATCACCACCACCATTTTAATCAATACAATCATGACCATCACAACAATCATCACCATCATCACCACCATTATCCCCATCATCAACCATTATTATCATCACCATCATCACCACCCCATCATCACTATCACCACCTCAACACTATCATGACCATCACCATCACTACTGTCACTACTGCCATCATCACCATCACTATCGTTACCACCACCACCAACCACCACCCTATTATCACAACCATCATGACCATCACCACCATCATCCCTGACATCACTATTACCACCACCGTCACCATCATTACCATCACCACCATCACCACTATCATCACAACCATCATAACCATCACCACCATCATCATCAACCGTTATCACCATCACGACCTCAACACTGTCATCATGACCATCACCACTACCATCATCACTGTCACTATCATCACCATCATCAGCACCATCACCAACATCACCACCATTATAATCACTACAATCATGACCATCACAGCCACCATCATCACCATCACACCATTATCACAACCATCACTACCATCATCACCAACACCACCATCACCACCATCATCATCATCACTATCATCACATCACCACCACTACCACTATCATCACAACCATAACCATCACCGCCATCATCACCAACCATTATTACCATCACCATCACCACCACCATCATCCCCATCACTACCTCAACACTATCATCATGACCACTACCATCACGACTGCATCATAACTATCACCATCACGACATCACCACCATTATCACAACTATCACGACCATCACAACCATCATCACCATTGTCACCGCCATTATCACCATCATCAACCATTATTATCATCACCATCACCACCATCATCACTATCACCACCTCGACATAACATCATGACCATCACCGTCACTATCATCATCACCATCACTGGCATTACCATCACCACCAACCACCACCACTACTATCACGACCATCACCACTATCACCACTGACATCACTATTACCACCACCGTCACCATCATCGCCATGACGACTACCATCACTATCATAGTGACCATCATGACCATCACCATCATCACCGCCCGCACCACCGTCTTGCTGACCGCCACACTACAGAAAGGAAGTCATTATGTTCACTTTACGCAAGAAGAAACTGAGGTTCAGAGACAGGGCTTTGCCACCGATGAAGAGCTAGGTGGGAGCAGAGCTGGAGGGCCTCAGCTCTTTGACAGCGCTCTGCTGAGCAGGTCACAGAGCCACACTGTCTACCTCCTGGCTTGCTGAGTGATGCTGCGGAGGTTGTATTCTGGGGCCTCAAGAACAGTACAGCGAAGCTCTGGACTTAAATCTTGGGGCTCTAAGGTCCCCCGGCCTCCTGCCCCCACGCCCAGCGAACCTTCACGGCCGAGGCCAGGCGCCGGTCCCGCTCCTCCAGCTGCTGGTGCTCGCTCTGTAGCTCGCTGCCTCTCTGCAGCAGCTTCTGCTTCTCTTCTTCCTTGACTGGCGAAGAGAAGGCCAGGTGAGGACACAAGCCAGGTGAGCCAGAAGGCTGGGCCGCGGGTGAGCCAGAAAAGCAGTAAGAACCCAAGGTCTACACCTCCAGGCCGTTCTGCCATATCCTCCTGCAGAAGCCAGGGGCCCCGGCTGCATGCCCAGGGGCTGGGAGCGCCATTCCCCCCACGGGAACTACCTGGCACCCAGGACCAGGTAGTCGTGGTCCTGGCTACGGGACCCCTGGACCCCTGGCTGACAGGGTCCGGCTCGGGACAGCTTCGGATGGGCCCAGAGTGAGTCCAGAGGATGGGGCTGGGGTTGGAGAGAAGGGAGGCGGTGCCCTTCTCCACTGCCCGAGGCCGTCTTACCCGTCTTGTGGGTGACGTAGGAGTGCACAATGGCCAGCATCCCGGTCCAGGGCACACTGTCGTCTTTCTTTAAGGCCTAGAGAGTAGACAGGGAGATGAGCAAGTGGACGGGCCAGAACCTGCCACGGCCTGGCTGTGCCCCCCTAGGGGAGCAGGGGTGAGGAGCAAGCTCTCTGAGCAGCAGGTTCCTCAACCATGATGGGATGGGGCCGCCCCCGCCTCATGGTCGGCTCACAGGGCTCCTCAAGGGCAGGAACCTGTTTCTTGCCAGGGCCCCCCACGGTGCTGGCATGGAGGCCCCAATTCTTCCTGACCGAATGCATCCACGAATGGTCACCTGCCTTCCTCCCATGTCCTGGGGACCCGAGAGCAGCCCCAGGCAAATGGGGACACCTCGAGGGCCCAGTGAGGCCCCACCACCATGCCCAGGTGGGGAAGATAATCTTGTGTCCCTCGAAGAGCTGTGAGCCCCCAGGCAGCCACGACGCAGGGGCTGGTGGTCCCCACAGGTGACAGTGACAGAGGTCCCACTGTACCCACCCAAGTCCCCGGGGATGATGGGAACCCACAAGAATCAGTGTTTTCAGAAATAAAGGTGATTCCCCTATGATTATACAAGTAACACATACACATTATGTAGAAAAACATCCTTCACACAAAAGCATAGGAAAGTTCCCACGTGCCTGTAACACTTGGAAGGCTGCCCTCCCCCGTGTCTCATTCTACCTGCAGCTTTCTCGGGGAGCTGATGGAGCTAAGGAACCACTATAAAGCCTGGCACCTTCTTTCTTTAAAACTTAGGTGCAGGGCGCCTGGGTGGCTCAGTGGGTTAAAGCCTCTGCCTTCGGCTCAGGTCATGATTCCAGGGTCCTGGGATCGAGCCCCACATTGGGCTCTCTGCTCAGCAGGGAGCCTGCTTCCTTCTCCCTCTGCCTGCTTCTCTGCCTACTTGTGATCTCTGTCTGTCAAATAAATAAGTAAAATCTTTAAAAAAATAAATAAATAAAAATAAAACTTAGGTCCACATAGAGAACACGCCCTCAAAGGGTCACAAACTCTTTGTAACGACCATCTCCAGTAACCGTGTAACACAGTCCTGAGTGCACCTGCTGGGATGAAGTTCACTGTCTCCTACTGCCGCGAGGCAGCTGTATCTCTTCCTTTATAGACAAGGGGCGAGGGGTTTCTTCGTGCACAGAATTTTATCTGTATTTGGATTCCTTCCTGGGACTACGTTCCCCAAAGCTAGATTCTGCGTTTAAAAGATATATATATATATACATTTTTAAGGTTCTTGATAAAAGAGTATCTACTACTCCCCGCATCAGCACCAGAAGGGAGTGTTTCTGTTTTTTCAAACCTGCTAGGTTTTCCTATGTATGGTGGCAGGGACATGGAACGCGTTGCTTAGCTAGCTTTGTTTTGCAGTTTGCGATGCTAGTTCAGGTTCTCTCCAGGGGGAATCTGGAGCTCAGAGCTGGAGTCATTGGGTCAGATCGCTGCAGAGGGGACACCTCTGCTCAGTCATCCCCAGTGGACCTCTGCCGGCAGTGTCTGAGATGGTCACTATGGGGGGTGTCCTGGCATCTAGCAGGCAGAGCCTGGGGGCACTGAGACCCTACAGTGAGCATGGGGCAACCCCACAGATTCCCCAGCCTCAGATGCTGTGCTGGGGAGGGTCCTTTTGTGCAGGGAGAGTCGGTGGGGTGCAGGAGGGCCTGCTGCCCAGCAGCACAGTCTCCCGTACCTTCTGCTGGCACTTGGGGCACCGCCACACGCCCTTGGGCGCGGTCTTGAGGGGCGGGTCCAGGCAGCTGAGGTGGTAGGCCCCCGGGCAGGTGCCACAAGGCTGCAGGTCGGCCCCTCGCTTGCAGGCAGCACAGAGCTCGTCATGAGCAATCTCGCTCTGGAAGAGAAGGGAGGCAGGAGGCGGGTCGGTGGGGCTGGGAGAGAGCTGGGGGGGCCCCGGGCAGCTGCCGCCCTGACCTGCTTGGGACCCAGTGTTTCTCAGCAGCTCAGGGAGAAAGACGAGCCCAGGAACTGGGAGGGCAAGTGGCTGCCCAGCACGTGGACTCCAGGGCACCACCTGGGCCACGTTTCCTAGGGACACAGCCACTGAGTCAGAGTCAGACAGGGTGTGGCACCCCAGCACCCTGATTCAGCCCAGCTGGAACCCGGATGCCAGGCATGGGTCACAGGGCAGGTGGTCCCGCTGGGGCTTAGGACACAGTCCGCCTGGGCCCCTAATGTCCCACTGTCCCATATCCTGGGGGGGGGGGGTGCAGGCCAGCGCTCACAAAGCCTCCCTCCTGCCCACCGCCTTGGGGGGGTCTGCGGTCACAGCTCTCCAGTCCTCTTGATAGCATCTTGGTCTAACCTGGCATCTCCCAACATCCCATGTGGGTTCTTGCACTCCTCTGTGCCCACCTCTGTAATGGGGGTTAGTGCCACCTGCCCCACAGGATGCTGGGAAGACCCAACAGGACACACAGAACACACTCCACATAGGAGCCTGGTAAGGGGCAGCTTCCTCTTTCCCTGGGCTAAAGGAACTTCAGACGTCCCTTCTAGAGTCGTCCGCCTTGGTTGTTTGACCTCTGCTTACACACCTACAGGGACGGGAAGCTCACTACCTTCCCAGCCAGCTCGCTGCACTGTGGACAGAGGAGCCTCTCATCACCCCGTGCCTCCCGTGACCTGCAGAGTCTGAACAATTTCCCACCACCCACTAGAAAACCTTCTCCATGCACAGGAAGTATGTTCTCTGCCCGTGTGGACACAGTGCCTTCTGACTTCACGGTTGCAAAGGACCAGAGGGCTCTCATGGGGGTGACCCACAGCACGAGGACCCGGTCCCCAGGCTGTCCTTGATGGAGGGGGCAGCAGACAGAGATGAGGCCTCAGAAGTCCGTTGCCAGCACTCACGTCAGTGCAGGAGCCCCGGGCCAGTGAGCCATGTGCCCAAGATCGCTCAGTGAGCCAGAGGTGGATGCCAGACCAGTAGCAGGGTCCCCTTTCCCGAAGCCATGACCCCTCCAGGCCTGGGGTCTGTGGAGGCAGGGCTCAGGCTCGAGGCCCATCCTGTGCCCTTGCTGTTGGGCACAGGTGTCTGTGGACGAGCACGACAGGCCCCCAGTACCAGTCTGACACTACACGGTTCTGGTGGTGAAAAGGCCAGGATCACTGGAGTTTAAGCCTGTCGCCTGCTGCTGCTCAGTGGCCTGACTGATATAGGCATGTGGGGGCTACCAACTCTTTTAGGATTTGATCCAAAATTTATTTAGAAAATGAGGACACAGGGCACCGGGGCGGCTCAGCGGGTTGAGCATCTGCCTTCGGCTCAGGTCATGATCTCAGGGTCCTGGGATCGAGCCCCGCGTCGGGCTCCCTGCTCAGTGCTGAGTCTGCTTCTCCCTCTCTCTGCTGCTGCCCCTGTTTGTGCTCTCGCTCTCAGATAAATAAAATCTCAAAAAAAAAAAAAGGTCACAACCAGCTTGTGTCCTGGGAAAGCAGGGACACCAGTGTGCGTGGAGCGTCGGGGTCTCATAGGATCACTGAAACGGAGTCCTGAGGGGTGACACCCTGAGGATTACGGGGTCTAGACCCTCATGAGGTGGGCAGTGCAGACCCAAGAGAGCAGCTCCTCCTGAGGTCACACAGCAGGGCCGAGCCGAGCCAGGTCGAGCCTGGCTGGCCCCGGCGTCAGCGGCCGCCTCCTGGGCCTTCTTGGCCCCGGGGTCCCTGCGTCCTCAGCAGCGGGTGGAGAGAGGTCGTGTTCGAGGCGCCTGTGGGCTGACCCGGGGGGTCTTGCAAAGCTCTCGGTAGGGAGGACGGAACCCGAAGGCCCTCCCCTCTGCTCACCCCTGCCAGGAGCACCCCGCCTGCACCCGCCGCACCCCGACCTGCTAGCGAGGGGACACCTACCTTCCAGCAGGGGTCCTCATTGGCTAGCACAGGGAAGAAGGGCGGAGAACACGTTAGCGGGCACCGGAGGGGCACCAGTCCGGACCGAGGCCACGAGGCCCGGGGAGGCAGGGCTTCCCACCCGGGGCAAGGCGGGAGCATCCCGGGCTCCGGTCCTCACCTGGGGCGGGACAGGAGCGTCACGGGCCCTGGGACGCCCAGTTCTCACCTGGGGCACGGCAGAAGTCAGGCTCCCTGCCCTGGTTGTGGCCGGGACCCACCCGGGGTCCTGCCCCACAGGCCGCCCCGCAGGCCGGCCGCCCTTCCACGGACCCCTCACAGGGACTCATTTTCAACTGTGTGTGTGGTTTTGCTCCATAACCCACTCTCCTTCTAGTAAGTGAGGCCAATCCACACATTTAATGATCACAAAACATGGTTTTTCTCAGTTGCTGGCTCAGAGCTGTCCACAGAGGACACTGTCCAGAGGGGAGCAGAGCTTCTGTGTGTAAGGGCTATTCGACCGTTTACCACAGGCTGTCACGTCCAGCCCTCACGTCATCGTCCTGGCTTGGGGCCCCGGCTCTGGCACAGGCTCCGCCGGCCCTCCTCCTCCCCACAGATGTCGGGGCGAGGAGGCCGCGGCGAGGAGGGCCCAGGAGCTAGAAAGCACCATCCGCCGGAAAGCAGCTCTGTTCCCACACAGGCCTGGAGGGAGCGGTCACCCACGCTGCCTTGGCCCTGGGCCCTGGGGCAGCCCTGGGGAGCCACGGTCCGAGGGCACCTACCTCTTGCTGTGAGGAACAGGGGGGTGTTGAGATAGTTGGACGCCAGCCGTTTCCTCTGTAGGGGACGGAAAACAAAGCAAAGGCATCTCACCTGGAGCCCTCCTCGGGGACACGGCTCCTGCCCAGGACGCACCCGGCACAGGCTCCCCCCACGGCTCCGGAGGTCACCACAAGGATGGACAAGGGGGCAGCAGGGTGGGGGAGCGGTGGGGGAGCCGACTCTGCCCCGTGGAAGGCACGGAATCTCCCGTCCCCTGCGGGTACCTCCACCTCGCTCAGGAAGGACACCCTAGAGAGGTTTCTGGCACATTCCTCAGGAAGGACACCCAAATCAGGTTTCTGGCACATTCCAAAAGGGGGCTTCCGCCACAGGCCAAGCCTGTTCAGACCTGGTTTGGGGTGGCTTTGCTGTGGAGGGGAGATGGGTAAGTGGCGTCACCCCCTCCTCTCAACATGTGGTCGGGCTGTGCTCACAGCCAAGGGTGAGTGGAGGGCCGCCCCTGGAGCTACAGTGGGTCCTGGGCTCAAGGGTCACGGCGTCGAGCTGACTCCGGACTTGCTAATCAGGTGGTCTCCCGCCGGCCACCACAGACTTGGGACACTACGTATGGCTGGGCTGGCAGAGCGGTGGATGGCTTCATCGGTGAGCACAGCAAAGGGGACAGGGCCCTCGTCATACAGGTGGCACACGGCTTCCGAGTGCTGGTCAAGAAACAGCTCAGTGACAATCTTTCAGAATGGGCCCAGTGCTTGGGACACCATCTCAGGGACAGAGCACGCTCAGGAAGAGTAGGGAAGAAAGGGGCATGAAGACGGGCACTCGGGCACGTTCTCCGTGCAGGAGCTGGGGGGACAGAAGCAGAGGGCAGGGGCGGGTGGGCTCCCCCGACTGGGGCAACCATCGCTCTGGCCAAGACCCCTGCCCAGGGACGCAGGACAGCAGCCTGGACTGACCAACACCCTGGGGAGGTGAGAACAGCAGGACCTCGACCCTTCCACAGGCCTCCTGGGACCTGTCCCTCTGGCAGGGACAGCCCGAGTCTGGAACGTGCCGGACACTGGACTCTGGGGACCTCGCTCGGCTTCAGAGAGCTGCCGAGGCTGCCGGACCACGGGCCCCAAGGAAACGGCTCCCCTGTTAGGGGATGATTCTGGGGCTGCTCCCCGGGGCCTGGACAGGGCTCCACACCTGATCATCGGGGTGAAGAACCAGGAAACCTCGTAACCTGCCACGCTCCCCCGTGCAGCCCGAGTGAGGACCTGCCATTCTGATGTGCGTCTGTTTCTCACTCATGGTCATGCCCTGAATGCCAGTCCCCGGACGGGCATGTGACGGGGGGCCGGGCCTCACCTCTGTCTCCAGGAGGCCACTGTAGGCGGGATTCGCTGTGCTTCTTCTCTTCCGCTCTTGGCGTTTGCTCTGGATTTCTGGGAAGGCACAGACACAGTGGTTGCTGGATCCCTCCTGTCCTGGGAACCCCGAACTCTTCCTCTGCAAACCCTCGGCGTCCCGGTCCCCTCCCCCGCTCTGCAGCCCATCTGCCCGGCGTCCCTGCCCCAGAGTGGCCTCCGAATCACTCACTCTGGGGCAGACGGGTGGGCAGGTGCGCTCTCGGCATGGGAACCCCCATGTGCCATCATCCACCCCGGGGGCGTCTCCAGGGGGATGTCTGCCGGCCAGGCTAGTGCCTGCCCAGCTGCACAGGGAGGCTCAGGGCAGCCCCAGGAACCAGGTCCACCTGCCACTCAGGTGGGCTCTGCCCACGTGAAGCCTCCCACACGAATCCTTCCGAGAGGGCCCTGGTGTGGTGTTCCCCGCAGTGACCGTGAGCACCCAACACGCACGGTCCCCCGCTTTCCTGCCTTCTGCTTTGCCTGCCACATGGAACCTTGAATCTATTTCTCTGAAAACAGCTGTTTTGACATGTTTTTCTAACTTTTCTAACTTGTCTTCTGGACTCAGTTTTTCCTTTTAAATCTTTGCAGTATCATTCATGTGTCTCCTGTAAGGCACCCCAGACCAGGCTCCAAATAAATAAATACTTGGGGACTCGTGGCGGGGGGAGAATATTCAGGAGAGCTACTTATAAAAAGCAGAACCAGTCAGGAGGTATCAGGAAAGCTTGTTCATCCCGACCTCACGACGACACTGCAATGTGTCAAGGTGCAGCCTTCCTCGTGTTGCGGGAAGAGGAGACGGAGGTTCAGAGTGGAGGGAGCTTGCCCATGGTCCCCGGGCTCAAAGCAGCACGAGCAGGACTCAAACGCAGACCTTTGGACGTGACCGGGAGGGCCCAAGCCCGAGTGGCTAGCAAGGGGCAGGGCCAGGCGGTCGGGCTCCAGCGACCACCTCCCTGGGCTGCGTGCCACGGGGGAGCACCGGACGAGCACGGGACACACACGGTCCCTTTGCCAAAACCAGAAGGCGGGCTCTGTGCAGACAGCCATGGAACCGGGGGGAGCAGGAAGGCATTCTTGGTCTTTGCGCTGACGACCCTGGCACTTGGGACAGACCCCCCCGGAGGCGGGTCACTGGTGGGACCCGCTGGGTCACCGGCCAGCACCCCAGCCGCCGCCGCGCAGAGCCTCACCTTCCAAGTGCTCCGTTGTGACCAGGCCCAGAGCTACCATGAAGGCGATTTTCTGAGGGAAGGAAACAGAAAATTAATGTTAATTAATTAACGTTTCAACACGGCCTCCGGCGTCTGTTGACTCGGTGAACGTTGGCGGAGCACCTCCTCAGCCTCCTCACGGGGCCGCTTCTCGGTTCGGGTTTCCTTCGTTTTCACCTACCGTCCGTCCGTCCCAGGACCCCACCGCGACCCCACGCTACAGTAAGTTGCTGTGTCCCCTTAGCTCCTCGGGGCTGTGCCAGATTCTCAGGTTGTCCTGGTCATCAGTGACCTTGACCGCTTAGAGCTTGGGCTGGGCAGGAAGGACGCCCCTCAGCTGGGACCGGTCTGATGGCTTCTCGTGATGAGACTGGGTTATGGGCTTGGGGGCGGGAGACCACAGAGGGGAACCCCTTCGCAGCCCACTGTATCCGGGAACACGTCAGCCATGTGACTCCTCTGTCACACGCTGCTCTCGATCGTGGGGCTGGGGCGTCGCTCTCTCCATGACACATCCCCTCTCTGCCCCCCGTCCACACTGTCCTCGTCGGGAGGACTCACACTTCAGGAGGCAGGAACAGTGCTTTTTTTGGCCACGCAGATGGAAAAACTTGGGTGTAGTGGAATTTACCAGTCTTCTCTTTCACAGTCTGGCTTTTTTTTTTTTTTTTTAAAGATTTTATTTATTTATTTGAGAGAGAGACAGTGAGAGAGAGCATGAGCGAGGAGAAGGTCAGAGAGCGAAGCAGACTCCCCATGGAGCTGGGAGCCTGATGCGGGACTCGATCTCGGGACTCCGGGATCATGACCTGAGCCGAAGGCAGTCGTCCAACCAACTGAGCCATCCAGGCGTCCCAACAGAGTCTGGTTTTTTGAATCTTGCGTACAGACTCAGGTTACAAAGCAAGCTGCCTGTGTTTTATTGTAGAACCTAACTTCACTGTTTACATTGATTTCATTATTACTATTTGTAAGTAGGCTCCACGCCCAACTTGGGGCTCAGACTCACAACCCTGAGACCGAGAGTCCCATGGCCACCAACCGAGTCTGCTGGAGGCCCTCATGGTTCACATTCAAATTTTTGATTTGGAGTTGACCCTGGGGTCAACGCTGTGAAGGATGGATTCCTTTCATTCCATCCTGCATTGGTTTCTTCCAATCCCACTTACTGAAAACTCCATCATTCCACTTTTTGCTGGTTTAAGGAGCCCTTCTAATCATATACTGAATTATCCTGAGTCTCTGTGGTTCTTTCCATGCCTCCTCTCCCGTTCCTAGCTGTGTGGGAGTGATGACGACACCTTTGGTCCCCAGGCGTCATGGGGTTCTGGCAGAATTCGAACCCTCTTCCTGTTCGTCGTTTCCTTGGGTCTTCTTGCGAAACTCAGAAACCATGAAGGACACCGAGGTGTGTTTACTGGGATGATGTGAAAATGATAATACATTAACTCGGGTCATGATGATAACTTTCGGACATAAAATTTTCCTTTCTGGAACCACGGTGCGCCTCTCCGTTCTTCTTCTGCCTTCGGGGGTTTCAAACGTACCCTCCAGTGGCTATCCACTGTTGTTAGTGTGTTGATTTTTTTTTAAATTTTTTTAGTTATTCATTTGAGAGAAAGAGAGAGAGAGTGAGAGCAGGGGGGAGGTACAGAAGGAGGGGAGAAGCAGACTCAACGCTGAGCAGGGAGTCTGATGTAGGGCTGGATCCCAGGACCCCGAGATCACGACCTGAGCTGAAGGCAGAGGCTCAACCCACTGAGCCATCCAGGCGCCCCTAGAGTTTTTTTTTTCCCTTTTCTTAAGAAAGGGAGAGAGAGAGATACCTCTAGAGAGAGGGAGAGGGAGAGAGAATTTCAAGGAGTTCCCTGCTGAGCACAAAGTCCAATGTGGGGTTCGATCTCTCGACCTCAAGATCATGACCTGACCAGAAATCAAGAGTCTGGGCACTCAACCAACCGAGTCCCCCAGATGCCCCAATCCCAGGTATTTTTATCTTGTTGCTGCTACCACAAGGAGGAGTGCCAGTGAGGCTTCTAACACCCTGCTCTGCATGTCTGTGACAATTATCATTGGTTTGCATTAATATTAACCCTGCCGTGCCCGATTCTGTCGGGAGTAGTTTTGTTTTTGTTTAATTGATTCTCTTGGGTTTTCTACATCATTTCAAATAGTGACTGCCTGCTGTTCCTTTGCTTTTTTCTTTTCTTTTTTTTTCACTTCTGTGCTGTTCAACATAGTTCTACTCCTCGATCTATCTGCTTTCTGTGATCTTCTCTGAGTCACTGAAACCCTCAGCTACTACAGAGAAGCCCGGCCGAGAGCTCACGCTGCCTCCCACCTTCTCCCATGCCTTCCACGCAGGGTTACAGGGGAGGCCTTTGGACGTTGCTGGAAGAACATAGGATCTACAATCAGAGTTTCAGCTCGACTCGGGTCCCCCAGGTGCGGTGGTGCCCGGCGTGCTTCCTGCCTCTTGGCGGGGGGGTGGGGGGGCAGGCCCACAGAGCAGCATCTCCCGAGTTCATGGGCAGACTTAAACCCTGGCATGCCCAGCCTTTTAGCTGGAAGGACAGCTGGGCTGGACATAAAGGCCCCCCTTTCTTTCTTCAGGATGGGGTAGGTATTGCTCTACCGTATTCTGGGCTTGAATGCTGCCGGGATTCTTCCCTGTGGAGTGACATGATCGCTTTTGCCCGGATGCCTTCCGGATGCTTCTGTGCTGGGTGATGGGGCAGTGTGGACCCTTGGCGCACACGTTCATTTTCCCTGGTGCTCAGTACCCGGGACAGAGTCCGTTAACACGTACATAGTCTTTCTTCTTTGATTTCAGTCAACTTTTCTCAAATAAGGTTAAAAAAATTGGGATGCACCACCACGCCATAGAAAGGGGGGCGCGTCAACTCCTGGCAGGTGTGCACTCACATGAATGCAAGACTAACAAAATCATTAACGCGGCCACAGGGCAGATTCTGGGCTCCGGCAGATTCAGCCGATGGCAGTCCGGGCTGTGGTTTGGGGCCACCTGGCTTCAGTGCAGTTTCTGGGCCCTGGGGCTGACCACACGGTGGCAGAGACTCTAGGAGAGCCCCCCAGTACTGGCGCCTGCCTCGCTGACCCCACCAGGAAAGACTGGACTGAGCAAAGACCAGCAATGTGGAGACCTTGCTCCCGGCTCCCGTCACCCCATCCTCCACAGGAGGTCACTTGAGTCCACACTGGCTGGAGGACAGGAAATGGGAGAAAACTGCCTCCATGGAGAGAGCCAAACCCACATCACCTGCCCACGTGGTGGGAAGCGCCACTTTATCTCCTCATCTCCGTTAATTCTGGGCTCTGGCTCAGAAGCCTCCACTTATATGTCAGCTGGGTCCTCTTGGTTTAACTTCGTAGGGATCACTCTTGACTATTTAAAAACTCCTTCTTCCTTTTCTATTGTGTGTACTTTGCTCACTCGCTTCTGCCTCCTCCATCCCTCACTGTGTCTTCTGCTGTGTCCAGGGCCCCCTGAGCTTATCCACTCAGATTTATTTCCGTGCATAATTCCAGCTCACGCTTCATTCTCTCTGGTATGGTGACCACTCAGCCTTCTCCTCCCCCGAACTAAGCCTTGTAACTTCTTCATTAGTGGTGATTCTTTTCTGTTCTCTTTCTTTGAATACATAGTAAGGTGTTGATTTTTTTTTTTAATCTAGTGAGTATCCTTTATCTTATGGTAAAAATGCTCTCTTTCCCCTATTTTTTCCTTTGAATGGCTTTGCAATGATGCTTTGCCCCATGCCTCCTTTTGTTAAAGGTCACTGAAGGAGGGGACTGTCCCTGGATCGGCTCTGCGCAGGGGATGGTGGGAAGCAACTTAAAAGCTCCTTCGAGTGAATTGACTTCATTCCATTTATATTACAAATTATTGCTTCTTTCTCTGTATCTCTGTGCTGTATCTGTGGTGGTGTATTCTTTTGCTTATTTGTTTTTTGTTTTTCTGTAGGGTGGGTAGAACAGAGGAACAGGGAAAGAGAAAATCTTAAGCAGGCTCCATGACCAGCACATAGCCTGAAGTGGGACTCGATCTCACGACCCTGAGATCATGACCTGAGCTGAAGTCAAGAACTGGACGCTGAACCGACTGAGCCTCCCAGGTGCCCCAAAAGCACCTGTTATCCCTGTTCACTCTGTCCAGTACCTTTTTAAATTTCAACAAATTACGTTCTTCATTCTCAGATTTTTCAAACCATTTTTATATTCACCCGATCTTACTTTGTTTTTCATGGTATTTTTTTGCTTCATTATTCCTTACTGAATTCAAATGCATGCTATTCCTTTCTGAGAAAAATTTGCGTGAGTACCCTAAGTGTGCTTCCATGTCCGGCGTTGCTAGAGTACGCCACAAATTAACTCAGGTTCCAGACGCTGACTGTGCCGGCCATCCTTGGCAGGGGTTGCTGCCCAGATTCCAGAATTTTGTCCACAGGGTCATTATGGGTACAACTCCCTTTCCTCTTCCTTCTGCATTTCTGTCTTCTCTGCCTCCTGCTCACCCATCCCTTTGGGCAGGACTGCCATCCCCCTGGCCTTGCCTTCCTCCCCAGGGGCAGCTGTGGCCTCTGGCTCAGGTTGGCTCCTTTCTTTCTTGGAGAGCTTTTGGGAACTTCTGGCCTGGTCACTTTCACCCGAGCCCGGGGGCCTGGCTTCGGTCCTGCTCACTGCTTGTGTTTCTGGGAAACAGCCATAAACAGCTGTCTTTCTGTCGCCAGCCAGACCCCGAGACCTGACCTCGAATCCACCCTTGAATCCACTTGAACTCGATAACCTCTCTTCTTCCCCAAGCTCTCCTTTTGGGATTACCTCTTAACTCAGGCAAATATGACCCGAAACTGCCCCTTGGTGGGATGGCCACTGCCCTGGACCATCTGAACCAAACTTGGCCCACACCTGCCCAGATGGGCCACGGAGCGAGAGTGCTCCATGAGAGAACCCAAACGATTACAGAGCTAACAAAGATCTCTGCTCACGGAGGAGCCCCAGCCGCATGTACATAACATACAATGTACGTACAGACGTGTTCCTTCTACACGCGTGCGTGACCTCATGCTCGCCTCTACAAACGATGACAAGGCTTCCCCATCTAAATATTCATCCTAACCCTAAACAAAAGGTACCCATTCACCCTGTCTTAGGGAGTCACTGCATGGAAAGGGACTCCCTGTGACTTCCTTATTTGCTGCAAATAAAGTTGACTTTGTGCGATCACTCCGCCTGGCGCAGCTAATTTGCCAAGAAGTGAACTCACGTTGCTTTGGTTACATTCTAACATTTTATCTGCTGTTGCTGTCGTGTGCAGCTACGTCAGGAGCCCGAGCCCCCCTTGATGGGTTTCAAGAAGGGGAGGGTGACTCGGTTATTTCTGAATTTTAGGAAAATCTTTCTAGCTGCCTGGAGAATACATGGGGAGCGACCCCATGCGGGGGCAGGAACAGGGACTGTGGTAACAGGCATGGCGTGGAGGGAAGGAGCATGTGTGTGCACACCTCTTGCCCGGGGAGGTGGCTGGGCCCTTGTTCTGGCTGTCCCCCTGCAAGGCACATGCTGGTCTGAGGGTGGCCACAGTCTCAGTCGGATGCTGCCTGAGGCCAGGATAATGGGTGGCACAGAAAAGGCCACAGTTCTGTCCTAAAGGCCATGGACCTTGAAACAGGGAAGAGTGGGCAGAGCCTTGGAGTTGTCCTGGGTGCTGGTAAACTTGAGGCTCCTTTCCACCACCAGGCTGGCCTGCCATGGGCTTGCTCACGCAGCCCCGGGAGCCACCGACTGTCACCAGCTACCTCTGGGCTCCAAAGGGCTCATCTGAGGAAGTTTCTGGGGCAGCTGCCACTCTGGCCTCAAGGGCTCCTGACCTGGGTCCTTCATGAACAGGTTTCAAAGACGCCACCAAGCCCCGCGTCAGCACCACACAATGCTCCCAGATCTCTTTAAAAAGAAAGTTTAATAAGGATTTTTACGCCAGGACATGTTGTAATTACAAGTTCTATGTAAGTCATTACATGTATTTACACTAATTATGTTGTTAAATGTAATTATGCTAATTGTATAAACGCACCATAGCTGGATTCCATGTACTTTGGGAGAGCGCAGAGGATCCACCCAGAAAACCTACGACGGTGCAGTGGGCGCGAGGCAGCCCCGCGGGAGGACGGAGGGGTGCGCGGGGGAGCCTCGGGCTGCAAGCTGGCCTGGGGCTCACCGTGCAGACGGCAGGTGCTCCCACGGCACCAAGGGATGGAACTGAGTGCCTCTGGAGATCAACGGGGCTGGGGCCGCAGACCAAACTTTGTTGCATCTCAGCCTCAGTGAGTGGGGGGCTCTGACTCCCTGCAGGCTTTTTGGACACTCTCCTGCTCCAAGACATTCTGTGGCTCCCCAGTGCCCAGGGTCTAAAGTTCCACCTTGGCAGCCTGCATGTGGGTCCTCCAGGATGAGGCTCTGGTGCCCCTCAAGCTGTGTTCAGAATTTCTCATGCGTTCGTGCTGCCCGGGCTCCCAGTAGACCAGCTGACTCCCCTGAGCCTGCCAAGGGCCTTCCCACCTTCCATGTGACTGCCTGGGGAGCGCCCTCTGCACCATACACCGTCCCCCACACCTCTGCCCCTCTGTTGAGGCCCCACCTGCTCCCTGGGCCCTGCCGACCCCAGCCCTCCTCTGCAGAGCCTTCGCCGGTCCTCCTGGCTGCAAACACGCTCTCCCCTTCTCCCCCAGCTCTGGATTTGCGATTCTCTGACGATGCTTGAGTTTTTTTTAGCCAAAGTTGAAGTCCTACTGGTCATACCAGGAGCAGCGAGGTCCCCTAGGGCCAGGACTCTATCTGCCCCATCTCGGCATCCCAAGCCTCAACACGGAACCTGGCACCCAGCCAACCCTAAGACGTGTCTGATGAATGATGAAGGGATGAAAGACTGACTTCTTCCGATACCGACAGCATATTGATAAAAAGAATCCTTAGGAGCTCTAGGAGCCCCATGGGGCCTCTTCTGCCCACTGAGGAGAGGTGGTCAGGGAAGGCTGCCTGGAGAAGGGGACGTGTGAAGTAAATCTTACAGGATGAATGAGTATTGGGTAGGGAGAGAAGGGGGGGGGGCCCAGGTGAGGCCAAATGCATGGGAAAAGGCCCAAAGCATTAACTGTGACCCAGGAGGGCAGAGGACACAAGAGGAACACAAGAGGGGTCACCTGCTAGGACCAGAAGTTACCAAAGAGCTACTGGCCTCTACACCCCCACAGAGCAGGGGCTTCTGTGCTAACCATGGATTAGGACAGCACCACGAGGGCCCACATATCCCTCCTCCCTCCGGGGGTAGGTGGGGAGATGGCACGAATGCACAACTTCTGGGAAGTTCTATAGGTACTTTCAGGAGTCAGCTGCCCCTCCCGCGCCAGCCCTGGCTGCAGCTGACTTCTAAAGCATCTGCGGTCTCGCTCTGCCTGCCCTCAGATGCCCAAGAGTGGCCACAGGCAGGGAAAAGAGGCAGCGTCACGGCAGCGCCACGTGGTGCCAAGAGCCCTGCCTCCTGCCGGAGGAGACCCTGAGCCATGGATCCTCCCGGCTGTGCCCTGCGCTGTTGTCCCCACCTCCCACAGCGACGCCCAGAGCCCAGCCACCCTACCTCGGGGTTCTCCTGGCTCGGGGGCCGGTCCTCCTCCTTCTTTTTGGTCGCCTGAGCTCCCTGAGATGGCTCCTCCGTGGGCGGCCGCGGCTCCGCCGTGCTCTCGGGCTGCGTCTGCACCTGAGGCTGGATGATGATGACCTGGAAGGTGGGGCAGGGGCACGGGGTGAGGGGGGCAGCCGCAGAGGGAGAGGGGAGCTGGGAGGGCCGGACCGGCATGGGGCCTTGGAAGGCAGAGTTACAGAGCAACGAGGCAGCCTGCACCAAGCCCTCCCGTCCAGCAGGCGCCTGCACCCGGGGTGGGCGCCTCCAGACAACCCTTTAGGCAGGAGGGTCTGCCTGAGAATGAGCCTGGTTGCCTAGAACCCCGAGGGGACTGGGTTCAGTCCTGTGCTACCGCATCACAGCTGTGTGACCTCAGGGCGGTCACTTTGCCTCTCTGAGCCTCACCTTCCTCGCAATCCTCCCTCCAGGGCAGTGGTGAAGACTCAGGAAGCAAAGACTCAGGAGAGCTTGGTTTCTTCATCCCCAGCTCAAGTGCAGCGAAACTGAGGCCAAGAGGGCTCAGCTTTGCCACCTGAGGTCATCAGGGGTCTGTCCGAGTACACTGCCCGGTCTGTCCCCTGCCCAGCCTGCCGTGTGCCCGAGGCTTTCAAACATGGCCTGGGGAATAGGGGTGGGGAAGGGGGAGGTGGACTCCAGATCCTGCTCAGCACGGCCCAGAGTGGCCCTACGTTGTCAGCTGTCCTCGGGGGTCACAGCTATTGTTTGGTTTGATGGAAGGGTCTGAGGCTGAGAACCTGAAAACAGCTTACACAGCCCAGCCGCTCCCTGCGGCAGACGCCCCTCCATCGGGGCCTCGATGACTTTATTCATCTTTTGGACGGGAAACTGGGGAGGAACCATAATCTCTCCTGGATCCAGGGGAAGGAATTCACCAGGAACAGTCAACCAGGGTTGCACCCAAGCCAAGAATAACCTGACCTTGTATTTGTTTCCCCTAAGAATGTGACCATCTTGTGAATTTGAGGCTTCTAAACAGGAAGGAAAAAAGGCACCCATTTTCCTGCTCACTTATGGGAGACTCTTTGCTCTTCTTTTTATCACAATTTTAAATCCTTAGAATTCTCTGGATGGAAAAAAAAATGCCCCTCTTTATATTCATAGGAAGAAAACCATTAAGATCCCCAGTAGAAAATGGCAAAAAATATTCTCAAACATGTCACACAGAAGGAGACAGAATTCTTGAAAAGTATGGGGGAAACATCCAAGCTTCCTAATAACCCAAGGAATTCAACTTTGAACAGCGAGCATCTGTTTGTACCAATTAAATGAGCAAAATGTGTTTAAAATGACAGCCCTGAATGCTGGTGAGCTTGCAGTGAAAAGGGCAAATGCATCCCACAAAAGGCACCCCACAGACACCCGCTAAGTGCGCCCGGGGACCAGGTATGGTCCCGAAGAGCGGCTCCCCATCCTGGGATGACGGAGAACCCCCAGGGCTCCCGTCCACAGGTGGGAGGACCCAGAAGCGTAGTGCGCCAGACACACACCGTGTGCCGTAAAATCTGGGCACTCGGAAGTGGAGCACCAGCTTTCAGGCTGGGAATTAGGAGGGACGCTGGCCCCAGACAAGAGGGGGTGCAGCCTGGCAGGCCCCAAACTGGGCACAGAGGCAAGGAAGCTAAGAGAGGTGGTACCTTTCTCGCAGCCCCACAGCCCCGAAGGCCTGACCTTACAACCTCCACGAGCTCAGAGGGGGACAGGGAGAGGACCTCAGTCTCCTTTTAAATCTCGGCAAGAAATCACGGACTTTCCATTCGGGCCCTGGGCTTTCCCCAAAGTCCTCGGCTATCCGACCACACCAGCCAGAGGCCCTGCACCAGCACAGGCATCGTCCAGCCACACTTCCTACTGGTTAATTCATGATTCCGAAGAGGAAAGTAATTCACTCACGGACCAGTCCTCCTTTTCCCCTGGTGTTCACCGTCCAGCCGTGCATTCCCTCAGTGACACACACACTCTCCTGCATCGTGTCACGCACCTGCCGACCCGTACCCACCCCCCGCCCCGCTCACACCGCCCTCCGACCACCGGGTCGCTGGCTCCCTCCGTACTCCTCCGCAGCCCAGTCTTGCCAGCGTGGACACCCTCGGGGACCGCCCACTCACACCCCATTCATTCGAGGGCTTCTGGGTCCTTCCGCCAACCACGCACCCGCTCTGCTGGGGCAGCCGCCTCCTGGTGAGCCGGCACACACCCACCTTCTTGTCGGCGCTGATGAGGAGGGGCTGGACCTTGACGCTGTCGCTGACCACAGACACCGCGGTGCTGGGGGCGATGGCGGCGGCATTGCTGGGGGCGGTGGAGATGATGGCGTAAGCCACCCCGGCACTGCTCAGGGGAGAGGCGACGGCGGCGGGCTCAGCGAGGGCCTGGGGCTGGCTGCCGGGCGCTGGCACATGGCTCACGGTGTTGTTGGCGGTGGGGAGGGCTGGGCTGGGGTTCTTGATACTGACCACGGTGGCCTTCTGGAATGTCGGGGGCTGCTTGGGCGGCCGGTCCCGGCCTGGGGTGACGGGGAGGCTGTCTGGAATCAGAGTCTTTGGCCTAACCTGGGGAGGGAGGGACAGGGGCACGGTCACAGACACACAAGCAGGCAGAGGGGGCGGCCCTGAACAGACCCGGCACTCGGGACAGATGCCCCCTCCCCAGGCACTGACACAGCCAGGCTCAGAGACCTCCCACGCTAGAGGGGAGGGGACAGCAGTGGAGAGGCCCTGAGGCTCATCTCTGGGCCCGAGCCCGTTCGGCTCAACTCAGACAAAACGGTGAAGAACCAGGGAGGGGGATGGGAAAGCTGCCCGTGGACCAGTCAGGGGCCTGGGAGCAGCAAGCTCCCTCTGACGCCAGAAGCCCAGAGCACTGTTGCTGGGATGGTGACCAGGAGAGGCCGTGGGGGCTCTTGGCCCGGCTCGGTGGGCTCCTTGGTCTGGGCGGGGCATGCAGTGCGTTAAAGCCGGTGCAGGAGGCTAGGACGTGGTTAGGCCAGGGCTCCGGGCGGCTCGATCTGGGCCGATCCCCCCTCCAGCGCCCATGGTGTCGGGCACGCACCTCCTCGGTGCGCCGGGGGGTTGGGGGGGGGCACACACAAAGTGTTGTGTGCGTCCCAGCATTCCTGTGACCAGAAACGAGCCTCACGCCGACCCCGGGAGATCTGCGCCAGGGCCACCTCCTTGGGGACGAGCAGGCCGAAGAGGACTTGCCCTGCCTTGCTCATGTGAGCCCCGCTGTGACCGCACTGCCAAGCTGCCATGCGGCCGATTCTACAGATGAGCAAACAGAGGCCTGGAGAGGAAGTGACTGAGCCCCGGAGAAAACGATGCCCCAGACGTCACTGCTGGGGCAGTGGGACGCGCACTCAGGACTCCCACAGGCCTGCCTTGTGTCCACGAGGGCTGGCGGTGTCGGCCACACCCATCACCCTCACCCATCACCAGTGACCCCGTGGAGGGAGGGGTCAGAGTGGCTCCCTCGGGGCTCTCTGACCCGGGGTAGGTCATGTCAGGTGCCCTGGGCCCCTCAGCAGGCCGGCGCCCTATCTGCCTGCTCCTCTCCAGGGTCCGCCGCCGAGCTGGCCTCTATGCAAGGGTTCCTCCCTTCCCCTTCCAGGTGGGGTCTCCACCACAAGGGCCTCCCACCATCAGGGGACCCGCCAAGTCGTATAATCCTGTCCTGCTCTGTCCTTGGGGTCAGGATCAGAGCCTGACACCAACACCAATACTGAACGTGGGAACCTCGGACGGCCGCCAACTTGGGGACAGCTGTGCTCTGACTCTGCAGGGGACAGGTGGGGACAGATGGGGAGAGGGCTGGTTAAGGAGAATCACCCGCTGTGAGGTCAAGGGAGGCAGGAACTCTGCTGTCGGTCCCTCCTACCCCGGTCACTCTGGGTTCAACACCACGTGACCCCAACTCTGCACGTCGGGGAGCTGTGTCCAGGCTGCAGGGGCTGGGCTCTAAGCACGGGGGCCTCCAATCCAGAGAAAACCTATTCAGGGGACCCCAGAGCTCGTGACTTTCAGCTGGTGCCACTTGGAGACAAGCTGGGTGCAGACCCAGGCCAGGCCTCC
Organism: Mustela nigripes; assembly: GCF_022355385.1. Classification (NCBI taxonomy): domain Eukaryota; kingdom Metazoa; phylum Chordata; class Mammalia; order Carnivora; family Mustelidae; genus Mustela; species Mustela nigripes. The sequence goes on along the minus strand of NC_081562.1, from coordinate 4,359,226 downwards.
TCCCACGGGGGCCCCTGGGGGGCCTTCCCTGCCCTCCATGCTCTCTTCCTTCTCTGGGCCTAGTGGGAGTCAGCACAGGTGGGTTCCTGCAAAAGGCTGCCCCTCGGACAAGAGCTGCCGTGCATCACCCCCGAGCGTGGGGCGTCTGTCAGGAACTGTCCTCACCTCCAAGCCCCCAGTGTATAGAGTACACAGCACGCGCTCAACAAGACTGAGCGCTGGTTAATCGCCAGCAGGTGTAGTCTCACGGGCACCGGGCCACCTGATTCAGCTTCATGGCCACCAAGGAGGCCCCTGCACCAGCCCCTCTGCAGGAGGGGAGACTCAGCCCAGGAAGGTTAAGAGGCTGAAGCTTGGAGCCCGGTCAAGGATGCCGTGGACGGGACCCAGGGCGCCTGGCTCAGCATCTCGCTGCCTCCCCAGATGAGCCATCTTATGCAGGGTTTCCTGCACTGTCTAAACCTGACTCCGACCCAGGGTTCAGAATCTCTATTACCTCGTGACCCCGCCCAGAAATAAGCTCACCAAACCACACTGAAGGTGCGTCTTGATATTTTGTCGTACTCTAGTCTGCCTTTGTTTATTCCATTAAAGAAAAGAAAAAATCCTGGGTCCTGACCCACTGAAATGATTTTGCAATTCCTCATGATAAAAACCGGGTCTCACCGGAACAGGTCTCCTCCTCTGACGGGCAGATGAATCAGGACCGTGAAGGGACACGCCCAAGCAGGTCCTTGCCCAGCGCAGTGGCCACCTCAAACCTCAGTGCTTGGGGGCTGGGGACAGACAGACAGATCCCCCCCGGGGCCCTCCCATGAGCTGCTTACCTGAGGTAGCACCGCCGCTCCTTGCCCGGCCAGCCTCTGCAAGGAGCTGACCTGAGGACCTGTGACAGGCACTGCAGTGATGGCTCCCAAAGTCTGGAAGACAGGAGGGGGTACTGAGCCGGGACCGGGACGCTGCGCGGAGGCCACCGGGGCTATCTGGCAGGTGCATGACTCCCGCCACCTGGCTATATGGGGGACAGCACCCTGGAGGCATAAACTGGGCTACATCAGGAGTTCACAACCATGGAAGTATGTTTTTGTCACACAGAACATTCTGGAAGCCAGAGAAAGAAACAGGATGGCGCCGTCCCAAAGACACTTGGTCCTTGGCTTCCTTTTTTACAAGTAAGGATTGTTTATATCGATACCCGTCTACTAAAAAACAAACGAAAATTAACGTTAATCCATACCTTGCTCCATTATTTTTAAAAACAACAACAAAATGGAACAGAGACCTAAAGGTAGAGCCTAGAAAACTCGAAGAATGACAAAACTAGAAAAAAGACACAGAAGAAAAATCTGTGGGACTCTAGGTTAGGCAGAGAGCCTTAGCTGTGACCCCAATACTCAGACCATAGAAGACAAATCAACGACCTGGACGACAGGAGAATTTAGGAGCTCCTGAAGCTTATATGTGAATAGAGTGCAAAGCCCCGGACCGGGAACACACACTTGCGAGTCACGTGTCTGACAGAGACTGGCACCTGGTCTGCACAGAAGAGCTCTCAAAATGCCATAATCACAGGGGTGCCTGGGGGGCTCAGTCATTAAGCGTCTGCCTTCAGCTCAGGTCATGATCCCGGGGGGGCCCTGGGATTGAGCTCAGCAGGAAGCCCGCTCCCCCCCTCCCTCTGCCCCTCCCTCCAGCTTATGCTCCCTCCCCACACCTCAAACAAAAACACAGTCATCAAAGAACAACCCAATTAAAACAACCAACACAAGATTTGAGCAGACACTTCGCGAGGGAAGACGCGCACACGACAAGATGCCACCAGCGTGAGGTATTAGAGAAATGCGAGTTAAAACCAGGGCGAGGGCCCATGACCACCTCCTCGCCTCCTGACGGCCGCATTCGGAAAGACGGCCCGAATCAGGAGTTGGCGCTCACGTACGGCAGCTCGGCCACTGCCCTTGGGAACATAAAATGATACAAGAACACGGCAGAACAGCTCGGCCATCTCTCAGAAAATTCCACGTATGTATACTGCTATGGGCTGAATGTTTGTATTTCCCTCCCAAAAATTCTTGTGCGGAAATTCTGAGGCCCCCGGGGGTGATGGATGTGGACAAGGAGCCTTGAGAGGGGATGGTCATGGAGGCTTGCTCCCCCCCTCTGGGCAGTGGGTAGATAGGTCAAGGAGGGGCTTAGGCCAGGAGGGTGGAGTCTTACGAACGGAAGGGGATCGATGTCTTGTAAAAACAAGGCTCCAGGGGGACCAGAAGCCCCTGGCCCCAAGGGACGCAGTGAGAAGTCACCAGCGCCAAGAGGGCCCTTGCCCGAGCTCAGATCTGGAGCGTCCGTGGGGGACGTGCCGCAGCAGACCAGCCCGGGAATGCTGGCACCAGCTCTGCTGCAGCGGCCTGGCACGGGAACGGGCCACAGCCCGACAGCCAGTGCCACCTGCAGAGGAATGTCACTCGGCGACCCAAAGGAAGGAGCTGCCGATACCCCAGTGGCAGGGAGGAACCTCGGGACGATCCGGCTGAAGGGAGGGAGCGAGGCACGAAATTTTTTTAAAAAGGAGGACAGGTGGCAGGATGCCGCTGCTATACAACTCCAGAAGCAGCAAACGGATCTCCAGGATCCGGGAGACGGGTCAGGGGTTAAGAGGAGGTGGGGGGATGGGAGGAACAGATGACGCAAGACACTGGGCACCTGTTCACCCTCTTGATCCTGGTGCCAGTTTCGTCCGTCCCCGGAGGACACGGCGCAGCGGCCACGAACCACGGGGCAGCTTCTCCGATTGTGGGACGGCGCCTCCCGCCTCTCGGATTTGCCACCTGCCCCACGGGGGCTCGTGTCCTTCAAGCCCGCTGCCCGCCTCGCTGCGCGGGGCCAAACCCCCACGGGTCGCTGGGAATCCGCTGCGGACATTTGTCAGAACACAGCTCTACGTGCAAGGCGGAGAGCACTGAAGCAGACGTGGTCCCCCCGCGAGGACGCCTCTCGCTCCCGTCCTCCGTCTCGCGGTCCGACGCCCACATTTTTAAAGATTCTGCTCCACCTTCCGCGAGGGGGCGAGTGTAGAAGGTTTTGCCGTCCCCGGCGCAGGCCTGCGGGCGAACCGGCATCACTCGGATCCCTGGGCCGACCCAGGCGTGCCCGGGTGGAGGCAGGCACGGAGCCCCGTCTGACTCCCGAGCTTCCAGGGCCTTCTGCCAACCTGGGCACCACAGGCTGAGAGGAAGCCGGCCTGTGCCCTCTCGCAGGCTCTGCATCAGAGTCCCACACGGGGTGCTAGATGTCACCAGGGAACGATGCTGTATGGTCCCTGGGGAGCAAGGGACACCGGCATAGATGGGGTCGGACAGAAGACCCTGGGTGGCAGAACTAGGCACACACGTCCACCACTGACAGAAACCGAAGAACAGGCGCCCATCGACTTTCCCTGGGAATTCCGCCCGCTTGAATGCCCCCCAAACAAGTCCCCCAGATGCCGCCTGCCTCTGAGGGGCGGGGAAGCCCTTGCAGATGAGAGCTGAGCGCCACCGTGTGTCTCTTCTGGGGGTGTCCCTGTGCACAGCCCTTCGTTCCTCTGGGTGTCCACTCTGGTGCACGTGTCTCTGTTCTGGGCACTCTTCCGGCTCTCTGCCCACGCGCCCTGGGCTCCAAGCCCTTCATTCCTGGTCGGCACTTAGCTCTCTACCACGCTGGGGACCTCCATCCGCGCGCCTTAGGAATTTACCATCAGGGAGCAGAAGGACGGGGACCCAGAGAGACTCACTCGGGTGGATGGAAGCTGCTGGATGGAGGCAGAGGCCCGAGGTCGGGATGGGTAGCGGCGGGGAGGGAAGGACGGGGAACTTTGCTGACCTCATTCTCCACACTCAGTTATCGAGAGACACAATAAGCCATGGACGCCTGGGGGCCACCCACAGAACAAACGGCCTTCACCTGCGGACCCCATCAGCGGAAACACCGTCGGACTCCACCGTACCCCAGCCTGACGGCAGCAGGCACGCTGCTGCCGGGGCCGAGCTGGTGCCTGACCACGCCACGGCATGTTGGGGTCCCTCTGTGCCAGGGCATCGGGAGGGGCCCTGAACACGGGACGGCTCCCGGGTCGAAGCCCAAAGTCCCGGGCTTTTAGGAGGAGTCTGCTACCCAGCGGGGCTGCCAAGCCGGGTCCCTCCACTTCCCGCTTCTGGGAACGGTGCGTTTCGTCCGGGAACACCGGCGAACACCCCGCCCGAGGCAGGCTTCAGGCCCTCTCCCGGCCCATCTACTCACGTCTCTCTGAGGTCGGGCCCCGGAGTGCGGTCTTCCACGTCCTTACAAAGCTTTAATTAACGAGCTGAAAGGACATTTTATCTGGCAGGGGCTGACCTTTCTGCTCCGCGTCTGAATTTATCGATACCAGCAGAAACAATCACCTCGGCAGCTCCTTCACGAGCCTCACGCAGTTTATAGCCACACTTGCGTCAAGATAAACGAGCTCCCGAGCACTGCACTTACCGCTCTAAGCATCTTAATAGGAGAAAAAAGGGCCATAAAAGTCAAAGATAACTTCAAATTTTTCCTGCATCGGTGGAGTCCCTGGGGCAGCCTCAGAGAAGCTCTGACGCGGCCAGACAGGTATCGGGGGTCACAGCTGCCTGTCCACGTGCTGGGGACAGGCTGGCTCTGACACCAACGGCACGTGGCCCCCAGGATCTCTGTGGTCCCAGGAACTGAGTGGTGGGCCCGGCCTCGCAACGGCTGCTCCATCCCAGCCCCAGACCTGACGGATCAGAACCGGCTTGTACCTCTCGGCTCCCCCGCGGGGATGGCAGCTTCTGGTAGGCCCAGAGCCCAGGTTCTGGCCCAAGCGGGAACTCAGTGAAGGTGTGGGAGGTCCGTCATCAGACAGGGACGGTCTCAGGCCTCCAGGGCCCAACCCGGTGACCCTGCCAGCAGCGCTCAGGCAGCTGCCCAGGGACGGGGCCTCTTCTTCACACGTGCAGTCACAGCCACGCAGAGTCTCGTGAACACAGTGGGCCCGCCACCCGGTACCCCCACGGGCAGCAGACCTGAGCCCACTCTCAGTACACGTGCAAACTTGCTTCCCGCCCTCCAAAACAACTCCAGGCCTCACAGAGCTGCCCTCTCAATGGGACCAATGGGGTTTCTGAGGTCACCCCGTCCCTGCCATGTAAATGTGTTCCCGAAGGAGACAGAAATCCAGCCGTGGGGGCTGCCCCGCCTCCAGGACAGAAGTGGACAACCCATGCAGCTCCTCGAGCCAGGAATGGTGCAGGGGGCACGGGCACGGGGTCCCAGGGAGCCTCTCCCCCACACCACTTCAGGGACAGGAGGGACAGGGGGGAGGAGGAACAACCAGCACAAGTACTGGCCGGGTGGCACGGTTGTGTGTGTACGGTGTGGCCAGTGACCAGAACGGAAAGTGACCCTTTGAGGGGGACCAAGACGAGGCTGGGTCACAGGATGACCCTTAAGGACCTCAGAATTCATCACAGGAGCAGTGGCCCTGTGGAAGGAGGGTACACTGCCCAGAGACGGGCGTGACTTGAACCTTATCTGAACCGATGTGTCACAGACGAGGGAACAGGCCAGTGGGGCTATGGTTTGTCGGGCACCCGGTTCAGTGAACGGCAGAGCCAGGGTCCGGGTGGGGCCTCCCCCACAGCCCTCTGCCCAGTGTGGACCCACTGTGGACCCAGGGGTAGGAGCTGCCCGGGGCCCCCTGCCTGTGTCCACACATGTCCCCTGTGACCTCCACTCACCTCAGCTGGGAGGGCACTGTCCAGGAGGGGACACCAGGAGGTCTAGAATGCCCCCTGCTATGACACAGCTCTGAGGACAGCAGGGAGGCCATGCTCCTGCTTCCCGCACCCCACGCGGCTCCCACCTCCCACAGCTGGGTGGAAAAGCGGGGCGGCAGCCCTGGGCCTCCAGAGCCACCCAAAAGCCCCCCGGGAGGTGGCCTGGCCTCCCGCCCCTCCACGCGAGCCGCGTGGTTGTGTGTCTTCTCCGCTTGTGATTTTCCTCTCACCTTCCGAGAGTGGCCGCGACGTGGGGCAAACAACACAACAGACCGCCAACGTCGGGAAGCGCCAATACACAGGAATACAGCCGAGGCACCACTTTCGCTGTGGGGGGAAGCGGTTTACTACTCACCAGTGAACTCCACCAGCCGCCTTTACCGCTGCGGGGGAGGACCCGGGGAACTCCACGTGCGGCGGGCGTGCCCCCGCTCCGTCTGGCCGCGACCGCCCTCCCAGCCTGTGGCCCCCATGCCAGCTCCCGCTGACCCCAAGCCCGTCCATGTGGGACCCTCAGGGGCCACGGGGGTTCGTGTGCAAGCCCAGGGAAACGTACACCTCTTTTCGCTGCCTCATCCTGGGAGTCCCGGCTGCCCCGACCTTGTCGTCTGGGTCTACACCTGGGACTGGGCACACACACTGGAGCCACGGGCACCCGTCGGGCCAGCCAGCATGCGTGCAAATTTCATTCCCCTGCAGGCTTGCGTGCTAAGAAGTGTCCCTCCGGTCTGAAGCAAAGGGAATGAGAGGAGGCTTGGATCATTCCAATGACTCCTCCACTCACAGATGTGCACCAAGGGCCCACCGAGGCAAGCAAGAAGAGAGGGAGAGGCTGGCATGCAGACGGTGGCAGCAGGGCTGCCTGATGATACCCAGCTCTGCAGTTCACCTTCCAGACACACACCCCAGGGCCACACGTGCCCACGTGCCAGGGACACAGATGGGAGTGGCTTCAGGACAGCACCTGCCTCAGGGAGAAAACGGACTGTCCACTGGCAGGGATGGAGCAGCTCCGATGTCCTCATGGTGGGGAACATTCTCGGCTCCCAGCAGCCAGAGAGATGAGCCACAAGTACACACGTCACCACAGAGCCTGGGGACATGCCCTGGGTGACACGCACAAGGGCTCCCAACCACCTCACACCATTCACGTCTAGCAAGCCCCACCCGACTGTGAGGTTTGCTGATAAACAGTAAACACACAAAACCGATTCATGATCATAGCTGCCCTTGCCTAGGGGAGGGGGTGCGTGGAGGACACCTACTCCTTCTGTGTGTTTCACCTCTTCACAAAACGATCAGAGTAAACGTGACAAGATGCCCGTTTACCCGCTTGGGCAGAGACCATATGGAAATTCACTGCAGTTCCCTCTGTATATCCGTAGTTTAAAAATAAGCATAAACGGAGGCAGAGGGGGCTCTGCAGAGGGAAGTGGGAAGCCTTCCTGGAGGAGGTGATGTCTTAGCTGGGCCTTGAAGGATGGACCAGAATGTTCAGGTGGGCAGCCAGGTAAGTGCGTGGTAATCAGGAGGGACCAGCGGGTAGTAGGAGGGTTGAGGGCACCAGAAGCAGGGGCATCGAGGGGCTCTAAGTGCAGGGGACTGGACCACAAAGCCAAAAGCGGGTAGTGAAGGAGGAATGGAGGGCCAGGCAGGGCCTTGAATGCCACACGCAGGAGCTCGGCCATCCCCCGTGGGTGCCTGGGAGCCACTGGCCGTGGTAGACTCTTGGATGGTGTAGCCAGGGCAGGACAGGGACTTCTGGGTGGAGGTCAGACCGGAGGCCAGCTGGGAAGGTGCAGACCACAGGCCGTGGCAGAGTCCTCTGGGGCAGACAGGATGTGGGTCTCCTCTCCTCTCGCGTGATGGATTGCTGGCGGGCCAAGCTTCCGAGCAGCTCACAGCGGTGCAGAGGCCTGTCCAGCTCTCCCCCAGGACTGGCCATGTTGGGAGGTTCTTGCCCAGGGGCACCGACACCTGCCAACCCAGCCCTGGGCATTCTGTTCTCTCCTGGGTTCTGTGAGGGGTCCGTCCCCAATGCACAGCAGCTCCCGGGAGACGGGAGCTCTGCCCAGTGGGGCTCTCAGGAGACTGAAACGCTGGGTCATTAAAACAAGAAAGCCCTTCGGAAACCGGCTTCTCCGTACCCCACAGGGAGACATTTTCCAGAGCTCAGACCCAGAGATGCTGCACACGATGCCCCTCCGAGCAAACCCATTTACTGAGTGCGCCGCGGGGGAACCTGTATGGCCCCACAGGGGCGGCTCCCCAGGGCCACTTAACCAATGCAGAGGTCCTTCCTGGGGAGGCCATTCTTAATCGGAAAGTACCAGAAAACTCGAGCGGCTACTTGGCGCTGACATTTAAAACCCCCTCTCAGCAGCCTGCATTGCAAAGTGGTTTCATTAACTTGAAAGGGTGTAATTTTATGCTATTTAGTAGGAAATACACACTCTAAATGGCATCGTGGACTGATGACTGGGGGCTGTGATCTGGAGGGGAAGCCAAAAAGCCGGCCACCAGTCCCTGGCAACCACAGGTGGGGGACGTGCTGGAAACTTCCCCACGGCTGGCAGCCTCTGGAAGCCACGCCCATTGCTCCGTGTGGGGGTTTCCGTGGGACCAACCAAAGCAGCTGCATCACATCCCCCAAACTGGGAAAGAAATGCCATTTCTGAGAGAGCACCAGACTCCGAGCAAAAGCCAACCAGGTCCAGGGGGCTGGTCCAGGGCCCCCTGCTTGGCCCGGCAGGAAGCCCTGTTCCCTGAAGGGGGCTTGCCAGGATGGTAGGCCCGGATGGAAGGCCCCCAGAGCAGGCCGCCCCCCTCCCACTGCAGGGGTCCCCTCAGGGAGGAGCCCAGCCCCCGGGAAGATGTAGCCTCACAGGCCTGGAGAGGGCCGGGGGAGGCGTGTCGCACAGAGGACCCAGGGACAGCGGCCGGAGCCTCGCACCTCCGGGGAGAGTCCAGAGCTCCCTCTCCTTCCTCTGCAGCCCGGACCCTGCCATGACGGAGACAACGGAGAACATGCAGGAGGGAAGCAGGTGCGGGGGCAGGGGCTTGTCTCCGAAGCTGCCAGGAGAGGGGCGCAGGAGCCCAAGGCCAGAAGGAAACACGGAATGGGTGGTACCTGCCCTGCCCCGGGCCTTGGTTCCGCAGACCGCCTGCCCTCTGGCCTCAGGGCCCCCGCTCTCTGGGACGTGGAGTATTTGTATCTGCTCCTTGGCAGCAGGCCTGGGAGCAGCTGCCTGGGCCCTCTGATCCAAAGGCCGCCGTGTCCTCCAGCAAATCCCAGTGAACGCAGAATGCAGTCCATGGGGGTGCTTCGGATGGGGAACGCTCTCCCCACCGGCCTGCAGACCTCGGGAAAATACACAGTTGGTCAGGAAATCTAATCTCCACATATGACTGGGGATCACGCGCTCCCGCTGGCCTCAGCATTCTCATTCCGCACCTCCGATGCCCCGGAATCTAATTTAAGAGACGCACATCGGCCTGGAGCCCCAGGAAGCGCCCCCCATCTTTCCGGGAGCCTCCCCCGGGCCCTGGCCCAGACACTCTCGGCTTCCAAAAGGGGGCCCCAGTGCGTCAAACAGAGATCCAGTCTACTCATCGGGACTGGTGCAGAGCTCAGTGCGCAACCTGACGGATTGGGACAAACATCGACACCCAAGAAACCGCCACCCAGACCGAGATACGGAACATTCCAGCAAGCCAGGGGCTCCTGAGTGACCCTCAAAGCAGCGCCATGCGTTCCCACAAGGGTTCTAGTTGGGGGAGCAGTGTCCCGTGTGGTCGGACGTAAGCAAGACAAGGTTCCCAGCCAGCATGTGGGGGAACAGGCCCTAAGCAGATGCTGGGTCAGGATGTGAATTCAGATCTGGAGGTCGCGGTCAGCGAGCCTGTCCCCACTCGGCCCCCACTCGGCCCCCACTCGGCCAGCACAGACGGCGGTGGATGGGAGGTTCCTGCCAGCAGGAAAGGGTGTGGGGTGCGGTTTGGTGTGGATACAGTAACTGTGTCTAGCTGGTCTCCACAATCCTGGGAGCTGAGTATCAGGACCCAGATGGAGGTGTGGACGATGAAAACTTAAGGGGGTGAAGTGACCCTGCCCCAGGCGGCTGGAGAGAGACGGTTGAGAGGGGACCCTGGCCTTCAGGCTTCAAGGTCACAGTTCTCCCACCACCCGGTCCCTGCCTCTCTCTCCCTCCTGACCCTGTCCTGCAGTATGAGACCAGGCTGTCGGTGGGGAGGGAGCGCACACATGGAGCGAGGAGCTTTGCTTCCCCAAGGGCTCAGTATGGCCATCTTGGACACATAGCAGGGGACTGGGGAAGACAGAGGAACACAGTGCCTGGAACCCAGAAGATGCTTAACAAGGCATAAGCCAAACCCCTTCCCCCTCAGAGGTATGTCCCAGCACCAGCCTATCCAAGGCAGGGCAGAGGGGGGAACTGTGACACTTGGTGGCCATGCTTGGGGACCTGGGAGGGGGCAGCCATGGTGGGGATTCTAGCACGTGGCCCTGAGTAGGAGGGGAAGGGTCCCAGGGTCTCTTGTACCAGATGGAAACAATCCCGGTGCTACCTCCACCTCAGAGTAACCTGAGACCACTGCTTCCTCTCCTGACTCAGTTTCCCCACCTCTAGGATGGGGTCACCAGCGTCTATAGAGGAGATGGTCAGCTAGAGCCCTAGAAAATGTCTTCTGAACTTGACATTGATGAGTCCGGCCTTGGGCAGGGCACACGTGCGGTGGGCGAGCGGACAGTCTGGCCACAGAGCATTCCACGTGCCAGGACAGTCCCTGTGGCTCTGTGGCAAGGCTGCCCCTGGGCCAGCACATTCATTTTGCAGGAAAGAACCCCCCACCCCCCACGTAATCCGCACTCCCGAGGGGTCTCTGGATGCCAGACCCACTGGACGCGGACAGACTCCACAAGGTCACGTCTGGGCAGGGCCCAGCCTCGCCCAGACCTGCCACAGGTAAAGGTGAGTGCGCGGGAGGAGGGCCGGCTGCAGCCCTCTCCGGCCTCCCCACCTGCCCAGGATGAAGCATCGGCTTAGGGGACGGGGTGGGTTTCTCAGGGGCCCCAGGCACGGCCCACGCAGACTCAGCACAGCTGTCCCCCCTCTCCGCAGGCTCAGCTGGCCGAGGCTCTCTTACACCCTTCCCTCCGGCTACCGCCCAGCCACAGGGGCTTTTCTCAGGAGCACGAGCATCCCCTGCGACGCTGCAGCCAGCAGGAAGGGGCAAAGGCATCTCCGGGCACTTCTGTGCCACGCAGACGTGTAACCTTCACCCCTCACACGACAGAGGCCTGGCAGCAGCTCTGACTTCGCGGGGCACACGCCTCAGACAAAAGGCTTTTCTGATACAAGAGTGTGCCCCAACAGGGGTGCTCCGTGTCCCAGTCGGTGAAGCGACCCGTGACCTGATTTCAACTCAGGTCATGATCTCAGGGTCGTGAGTTAGAGTCCCCAGTGGGGAGGGGGTCCGCGCTGGCTGTGGAGCCTGCTGGAGAGGCCCAGCCCCCGCCCCGCCCCTCCCCTGCTGGCGCGGGCACACTCTCGCTCTCCCTTGCAATACCAAAAATCTCACAATGAAAACAAAAACCCAACCCAGGAACCAGCCGTCGCGGAGCGTCTTCAGCCGGTCCGGCCGCACAGAACCTCCTCACACCTTCCGTCTCACACGCAGGGCGGCCGGGCGCTGGAGGGAGTGGGTCTGGCAGTTGGTCTGCATGGGTGGCAGGCTGGGACACATGACTCGACATGGCCAATCAACACACTCAGAATAAAAACCATACTTTTCCATAGGACTAGAGACAAGTGGTAGATACAGGGGGACCTTGAAAGACCAAGTTCCGAGATGAAGGATGTGCAGCGTGAATTGTGCTCCTGCGGTGGGCGCCCGGGCTGAGCCAGGTGCACAGAGGGGCAAGGCTGCCAAGGACCGAGGCTCGGAGGCACGGAGCTCGGAAGCACGGAGCTCGGAGCTCGGAAGTCAGCCGAGCATGCCGGAGCAGCTGGGGAGTGGGAAGGAGGCGACCTCCCCCTCCCCAGGGAAAGAGTTTGGTGATTTCTTATGAAATTAAACACACCTGTGCCCTCGATGCTGGCAATTGCCCCCCTAGGTACGGACACTAGAAATGAAGACGTGCCCTCAGAACGAGGTGCACGCAATGCTCACAGCAGCTTTGTTCATAACTGCCGGAACACGGGACCAACTCACATGTCCATCAACAGGTGAACGGGCAAACGGGGGGCAGCAGACCCACGCCATACGGGTCGTCACTCAGCCACGCCCGGGAGTGAAGGGCAGGTACACCTGCAGCGTGCCGGGCGCTCGAGCTGAGCGAACGGAGCGAGACAGGAGGGCCACTTACGGAATGGACACGAAGCTCGGGACGGGCAGACGCTCAGCGGGCAGGTGCACGAGGGAACTTTCCGAGGTGCGGGGAATGTTGCGGATCTCGGGATGTGAGTCACTCAGGTGGACCACTGTCAAAACTTGCGGCACAGCACAATTAAGATTTGCATTTCAGTGTGTGTACATTATATTTCAAAGGAGAAAGCTGTATGCCTAAAACAGGGCACGGACTGCAGCTCCGACCCCCAAGACAGGAAGGAAAATGGGCGCAGCTGCGATGCCAGACCCCCCCCTCCCAATTTGGAGGCTTCGCAGCTACGTTTGGAGAGGAATCGATGTTTGTGGTTACCTACAAACCACAGGTGTTTGACACAACAGGTGTTTGACAGCACCTAAAAAGCAAGGTGCCGTCTCAAGGAAGGAATTGTCCTAGGAACAGGATCAGTGAAACTAGGGTCGGAGGGAATCTCTAGGAGCCATTCACTTAGATTAAAACCCACACTGGCCTCACAGAGTACCGACAGGGCTTTGAAGACTTCTGATCCCACGTCTCTGATCATCGTGGGAAGCACCTGAAGCTGCAGAGACCAGGGGCTTCCCCGACCCCACATGGTTCTGGGCTGGGCGCACATGGCCCCTGGAGGAAGCAGACCCACAGGCCGGGCCCTGACCCATGGTGGTGTCCCACCTTCCCCCAGACCTCTGAACGGCTCAGAGCCAGACCACAGAATTCGGCGGACCCCGAGGGGAAGGTGACGGACCCCGAGGGGAAGGTGACAGGAGACCCTGGGGCAGCATTTCACAGGTGGGGATATGGAGGGACACCGGGGAGACTAGGAGAGGACAGGGCCAGGGGATGGGTTGAGACATAGCAAGGGCTGAGGCTGGGGTGGAGTGAGGACCGACCCCTCTGTCACAGCATCTCTGCACACACCTGGGGACCAGGACACAGCATGTGGACGGAGGAAGCCTAGCCCTTCGGTCCTTGGAGAGACCAGGGGGAAAGGGAAGGCTGCCCTTGGCCAGAGACTCCTGAGTGCAACAAGCCTGTCCTTGGTGCAGAAGGGAGGTACCCCGGAAGGTGGGCGTGCAGGGGGTGCCTGGTTCAGGTCCAGCTGGACCTCAGTTTCCCCACTTGCACGATGGGGGTGGGGCTGATCCCCGAGGTCCAGCGTAGTGGGTCTGACTCAGAGAGGGAGGAAGCATCTGAGAACCTTGGGACACAAGCCGGAGGCAGACGCAGGGGCCCAGGAGCCACAGCCCAGTCCTGCCAGTCCCAGAGGAAAGATCCGGAGTGAGTTCCTGCTCAGTGAGGCCCCTGACCACACAGCAGCCAGGCCCTCATGCCCACCCCATCCCTCCTCCTCTCCTTCCCCTACAGGTGCAACCCTGCCTGCAGGCCTCCCTCCCGGCATGCTCTCTGCCCAGAAGCCTGGAGACGGGGCTGAACCAGACAGGTCCCTGTGTCTGTCCCCCAGCAGCGCACACTGAGTGGCTGGGGGTCACCTCCACCCAGAAGTCTACCTGGGTTGACTGCCAGAGCGGCATGAGAATCCCTGGGGCAGATTGAGCCCCGGCTCTTGAGCAGGACACCCAGATGTACGCTCCCCTTTTGTTTCACGCAGGGCCAGGTCTGTGCAAGCCCCCGGGATATATTTGGGGAGGCTCAGGACCTGGAGGCTAAGAGGAAGTGTGTGGGGCTCTGGGAAAGGTGCCTCTAGAGGTCAGGAGGCCTGGTTCTCCAGAAGGCTAGTCTCCGCCTCTATGTCCCCCGCAGAACGCGGCCGTCTCTGCGGTTCCCGCAGACACCCCATGCCATCTGCAACCCCCGGCATGCACTGTGACCACTGTGCCCACTCCAAGCCCCCTTCTTTGGAAACCTAACATTCAATAAAGTGACAGAGTTCAGTCCCCATGTGCAGGAACACATGTGACAACTGCCACCTGGGGCGGAGAGAGGCTCAGCACCAGGTTCCACATCCAGGCCGGCCACGCACCAGCTCCACGCAGATTCCCCGGCGCCAAGGACACCCCAACCCCCACATTCCAGCCCACGTCTCAGCACCTGGGGGACCGACTGCATCCCACGTGGAGGCACACCCTTGGTTCCTAGCACACAGTGAGTGCTCAAGAAAATGTCTTTGGCCTTTTGGCCTTGACAGCTCCAGAAGACTGTACACTTGAACTTGAGCGAAGGAGGAGCACTGGGCTTGGAGTCAGGAAACTTGGCTTCACCCAGGTGCCAGTCCTCTGCCTCCTCACTCGTCAATCACCCACGGGAACATGCTAAGCCCCGTGAGCCTCAGTTTCTCATCTGTGAAATGGGAATTCTATTGTTCCCTGCTGGTCAGACTCAAGGGGACCCAGGTTACAAAGTGCCTTGTAGACCGTGGACGTGGACGGACTTGTCCTTTCGTAGCATGGGGCAGCTCCCACCAATCCCTTGCATAATTAGGCTGTTAAAGCTTTAAATAAAAATTTTGGGGGGGGGGTGCCTGGGTGGCTCAGTGTTAAGTGTCTGCCTTCAGCTCCAGTCATGATCCCAGGGTCCTGGGATTGAACCCCGTATCCGGTTCCCTGCTCAGTGGGGAGCCTTCTTCTCCCTCTCCCGCTCCCCCTGCTTGTGTTCCCTCTCTCACTGTCTGTCAGTTACATAAAATCTTTAAAAAAATCTTTAAAGATTTTATTTATAAAATTTTTAAGAGATTTATTTGCGACAGACAGAACACACGCAAGCTGGGGGAGGCGCGGAGGGAGAGGGAAACCCCAGCAGATTCCCTGCTGAACGCGGAGCCCGATGTGGGGCTCAATTTCATGACCCTGAGATCATGACCTGAGCGGAAGCGTCGGACGCTCTTCAACAGACTGAAGCCCCAGGCGCCCCCAGGCAGGTAGACGCGCTCTGCTGCAGACGCTGGAAACCACATCCCTTCAAGAGAAGGTGAGTGAGGGAACAAGCTTCGTTCCCGTGTGCGTCCCATTTCCGGGCTCGGTGGCGCGAGGCTTGGGCTCCTCGGGCCTGGACTCACATCGGGAGAGCCACGACTCCAGCCCACCGGCCACGGGCTTCTCACGCCCACTTCCTCCTTTCCTTACTCCCCCGTCCCTTAAAGGCTCTGACCACCGCGAGGCCACCAACTGCAGGTTTGGACAGGGACAAGCTGGGCACTCAAAGCAGGCAACAGCAGAGCCGGGAAGTGCGCTGACCATCCCGTAGGACGGACGCCCTGCCAAACCCAGCCCGCCGACCAGCAGGCTGACGCGACACGGGGCTCGGCTGGCGCACCCTGGTTCGGCCATCCAGAGCCATGTGGCAGGGAACAAGACCTTGAATGGGGACGTGTGCTTGGGGAGAGGGTCCCCAGGGCCCAGCAGCAAGACCGAGCTCCGGATGCGTGAGCAAATGACGCCAGAAACAACAAACGCCCACGCAGCCCACCTCACGGCGCGCTCGAAAGTGAAGAACGGAGCCGTGGACGCGGAAGGAAGGACGTGGGGGGAGGGGGCGTCCAGGCTCCGCAGTCAGCAGAGCGCGGGGCCCTGGCACGGCACTCACTCGGGCAGAGGTCCTCCTGAGCCTCAGTCTTGTCCTCCATCAACTGGGGAGGAAGACCCTTTCCTTGCAAGATCAGGAGACTCCGGCACGAGGGGCCGATGGCCGGTCTAGACGGTGGTTAATATCAGCGCGTGCCCCTCCCCCTCCGGCGTAATTTCTTGTGAATTGCTGGTGATGACACAAAACATGAGGAGGGAAAGCACTCGTGCATGTGGGGTGCTGCAGAAATACTGGGTTTTATCAAGCTCTAATTCACGTGCAAATTATTTTACAATTTTTTTTTTTATTTAAAGCAAGCTCCACGCCCAACATGGGCTCTGAACTCATGACCCAGAGATCTAGAGCCAAACGCTCTATACTAACTGAGCCAGCCAGGCTCCTCCCTAGTTTATACTGTCCCTCCGGGTCCTCTGTGAAATGCAGCAACTTACCTCTGGCTGAACGACATGCGGTCTGGGGGTTTCCCAGGCAGACCCAAGCCTCGAATCTGAGCCCCTCCTAACCTGAGTGGGGAGCCAGAGTTCTACGGCTCTAGGAGGAACGTGGCAGTCCTCAGGCCAGTGAACAGCAGCCTGGGGCTTGTCTCCCTGCTCCTGCCCCTGGGCCTCTGAGCGGACTGAGTTGGGGGGACAGGCAGAAATGGGGGCATCCCGGGATCCCTCAACTCTAGCACCTGACAAGGTTCCCCCACATGTCGGTGGCAGGACGGGGGCGTGTCCCTGCCATCTCAGCCTCAGCAGGCAGCCGTGGGCAGGCACCCGGTGGGGCGGGCGGGACAGCCTGGAGCCAGAGAACGACCCCACTGCACCCTCCACGCAGACACCAAGGACCCCAGCCTGGCCAGAGATGCTCTTGAGGACCTGATGCTGCACCTGGGACAGGAGGAACTTGCTAGCCGGAGTGCGGCTTCCCAGCTTGCTACGTCTCAAGCGAAGTTCAATCTATTTGGAAATGTAACCTGCAACCATCCCGAAGGTCTCGGCAGCTCCTGTGAGCACCCCGCCCCCCACCATCCTCAGTCTCGAGCAAACCCAACAGGTCCCAGGCTCCACAGGGCTTTCCTGCCATGATCACTTCTCATTCCCTATGTTCTCTTTCATTTTACTTTTCCTGTTCTAATTCATTAATTAGTCTCTCTGCCCGCGACATCATCCCAGCCCCGGCATGGCTCCTTTAACACAGCCAACATCTCTGAATGTTTCTTCTTCTATGGCTCAGCTCGTGGTGGGGGAGACAAGAGGGGGCTCCCTGTTAACTTGGAGACCCCCTCCTACCGGGAGGCCCCCAGCCCTCCCTCTGAGACCCACAGCTTCCCGGTGTGTGGGTTTGGGGCCCGAAGCTTCAAGCCCCATTTGATTTGGAACCAAGTGTCGGAAGGTGCCCTGTCTTCCATCAGCCGGGGAGGTGCCCCCTCTTCCATCAGCCGGGGCTGCCCCTGGAGCCTTCCTCCCTGCCTTGCTCCTCCTAGGGGTCAGGCTGAGTCCTCCAGCTCTCAGGAAGCCTCCTCCAGCGCAGGACCCCACTGCAGTAGGGTGTGACCCCCAGCGCTCCTCAGCCCATGAAGGGGTCCACGTGTATGGGTCACAGCCCACTGCAGCAGGGTCCTGAGCTGGGGGAGGCCCCGAGTACACTGAGCAGCTACAGCTCCCCCCCCCCCCAAATCTGCTCAGAAAATACTTCTGCAAGTACTCAGTGCTTGTTCTGTACTTTCCAGTCCCCTGAAGGAATCCAGGCCACCATGACACCTTCCCCCTCTGGGCCCACACATCTCTGTCTCAGAGATGCTGGGTGTCTCTTGTCTGAGCTCTTTCTGAAATCTCTCTCGTCCAGGTGCTTGCCATCCGGAAGTGCTCAAAGCCACATCGGGAAGGCACAGGGCAGCCCGCTGCCCCTCCCCCAGCTTCTGCGGCCAGGACCCCTCCCCCAAGCAAGCGCCCCTGAGCCTGGTGGGCTTAGATTTCTGCACGAAGTCCTGCCTCGACGTCACCTTCTTGGCTCCATCTCCTCCTGCTTCTCCGGGAACATCCACTGGCCTCCCTTGAGCGACGCGGGTCTACGGAGTAACTAACGGAGAGGTAAGAACCCACGTCACAGAAGTTGGCTCTGCAGGGGCAGATCCTGACGGATGGAGCAGAGCTCTCCCTGCCGTGGGGAGAAAAGGGAAATCCCAGACAAGGAAGGGCGCTGAGCGCCTCAGCCCCAAGGCACCAGGCCGAGGCTCCCGGCCTCCAGTGGGGGATCCCGGGTTCCCCCCGGGGGAAACGAAGTGAGGGCAGGTCTCCAGGGAGGAAGACAGAGTTTCTCAGTCCTGCCTGGGGGAGGAGGTAAGGCTGCTGGGGGCGGCCCCCGCCACTCCGGCTCCAGATTTACAGGGCAGAGGCCTGAGAATCCGGACTTGTTCACCAGGACGAGTACATCTTTTCCTCATCACTCAGCTCTTAACGGGGATGACAGCCGGGATTAAATAGTAAGTCATCTCTAGCCCCATTACGGCCGCAGCAAGATGGCTCCAAATTAAATCTAACAGTCAATGAAATCGTCAATATTTAATTTACTCGTTGCAGGTGGCAATTCAGCCCTCGTGACGCTACTGTTTAATGGCAGAAATATTGGGATTTATCACACATTATGGCTCTCAGAATTGCTGGGCTTTCTCTATGAGGCGGCCACTGTCCCTGCGAGTGGGGCGGGGGTGGAGACCTCGGGGGACCTCCCTGCACTGGTCTGGGAGCCCAGAGGCCCAATGGGAAGCTTTCTCCCAGGGACCACGGCTGTGTCCACCCAAGGCGGTGGTTCCCATTCCTGGAATCCACCTGGCCCCTCTGGAAACTGGAAACAGGCAGAGGAAAGGGATGGGCGGTTCCTCCAGGTTCCCTGATCTCCCTCACGCCGCGTCACTAAGACCCGGGACAGGGGCAGGGCTCTGGGAGAGCAGCATCCCACGCACCCTGGGGCATTCAAGAGTGTCAGCACAAGCCCTCTGTCCACCACTCCTCCCACGCCGGCGCCACAGCCACAGCCCCCTGGGCACGCCCCTCCCCTCTGAGATCACCACGGCCCCGTCCACATGACCTTCCAACCGACCTCGCTCCCTGCGACCCCACACACCCACCACCAAGGACGCGTCCTGCTGGCCATGACCACCGCCTGGCCCGGCCCGGCCCTTGACCTGCTGCAGAGGGACATTTCCCCCGCCGGGTTGAGCACATAGCCCTCTCACGGGCCGGCACGGGTCCATGTACCTTACAAGGATTAACTGTCTTTGAAGTTTCTATTCCCGGATGCTGTGTGTGAAGACGTGAAGATCTGAGAGCAGGTTCACCTGGTTGGCGGTTGGTCTGTGAAGGGCTGGTGTGATGTCCGGTGCCCAGGCTGCTCCTCCGGGGCGGGGGGCGGTTTCCAAATTCACTGTATTCGTATTTAAGTAACACACTTCCCTAATCCGTCCTCACCTTCTCGCAGAACTGCTTTCTCTCTCCGCTGTGACTTTTCGGTCGCTCAGCTTGCTACGGTCCTCTGCTCATTGTTCTGGAATTCCCTGATTGAATTACAAGTCCTTCTTCTGTACAACCAACCTCGTACTGGTTCCTTTTTTTCCCCGGAAGCTTCCATCTCCTGCTCCAACCTAAATGGGTTTCTCTCGAGGCTACTGGACCCCTCTCCTGCACTTAGATCTCATTTTTCTAGGCTTAATTCCTTTATTTTGGTGGAGCACCGGACCTCAAGAGTTCAGTGAAAAAGGCAAGATGCCAGGCCCTGGCCTGTCCTTTGCGGAGCTGTAGCTTGGAGATCATGGCCTGTCGGCATTTACGCTAACTGCCTGGCTGCCTTCTGGCCTCTGGGGCCGCTCTCGCCTTCCCACATCTCTCCATGACCACGTGGTCCAGCTCCCTGGGTTCAAACCCTGTGTCTGGCATCTCGTCATCATGTGCCACCGTGTGGACCCCTACTTGTGCTAAGAACTCTGAGGGCTGGAAAGCTGTACCCTTTAATGATGGAGAACATCCGTATTTCTGTGACCTTCTGTCAAATTCCTGCTTCATCTGGAAGGCATCGTGGTCTGATACAGCTTCCTCCGTTTCCTTCTCTATCCATTTGTCTGTTTGTCACCTTATTCTACCTTTTGAGGGCGCTCTCCTTCCTCCTTGGGTTATTTAACCCCACGTCATACACCCGATTTCTGGCGGTTCTGGCTGTCTGGGGCTGTTCCGCTCCGCAGTGCCTGTTCTGATCCCACAGATGCTCCCTACGGCCGGATTTCTTACTTACGCTTAAATGGAGTTGTGGAAGGTTCTGGAAGCTTCGAATCTGCTACGATCCCCAAATTCTAGGTTTTGGAAGGTTCTGGAAGCTTCGAATCTGCTCTGATCCCTGACTCCTGCTCCCACTTCAGGACAAGGCACCAAAGTCTCGCGGGTCTACGCGGGGTCACGGAAATCTTCGATGAACGACGGTGTCCGGGCCTCCTCCATCTTCTCGTGCTCCTGCTGTGGGCCTCGTGCTTCATCTGCTGAACTCCTCCCAGTCTCTGGGCCCCTCGGTGCCTCCACACCTGTGCTCCCGCCGAGCCTTCTCCGTCTTCTAACCGTGGTCTGGAAGAGCGCTCCCACCCCTGAGCCCTCCGGCAAAGTGCTCCCTCGCCCAGGTGGCATCTCCAACACTCGACTGCGGCGGGCTCTGGCTGAGCGGATGGTGGCCGGTGGGGACGGTGGCCGGTGGGCAGGTCACAGGAGGAAAGCCAGTGCCTCCCCGGGGCAGGGAGAGCCCGGGTCTTCCCAGAAGAGCCAAGGGACCCCCTTCCCAGATGCAGGTTTCCATTTCCCGCTGTTTACTCGTAGTTAAGCCGGCCCTGCAGAGACACCCCTTCCCTCTGTGGCTTCCTAAATTCGCAGTCAGATGTTGTCTTTAAAAGATAACGTCGAGGCACCTTTTCATTCTCACTGCCCTACAAACTGGACATTCGCTGGCACAGGGCAGCTCTGCGTCACGTGTCCCCGGCCCGAGGCCCTCCCGCGGCCGCCCTGTCCTCCCTCCGCCGCGGGCGTCACTCCCAGCTCCTTCCCGCTTCCGGGCTGCCCTAGGGACTGTGCCCGTGCTGCCTGGAGCTGCCGCGTCTCCCAACGTCTGGTCTCCGGGAGGGCAAGTGACGGGTCATCCCCCGTGTCAGCTGGATGGCTGCCCAGACATTCGGCGCAGCACTATCCTGGGTGTGCCCGGGGGGCTGTGTCCGGGTGACAGGAACATTCAGGTCCGCCGGCGGAGTCACGCACGCGGCCCTCTCTGGTGGGGGGGCCTCAGCCAGTCTGCTGGAGGCCTGGGGACAACAGAAAGGCTGCCTACGAAGGAGACGACGGTCTTACCCTGCCTTCCGGCACGAGTGAGACTGGCCCTTCGAGCGTCCCAGGCCTGCTGGCTTTGGGCCGAACCCTCTACCTTTGGCTTTCCCGGGCCTCCAGCCTGCAAACTGTAGGTCTTCAGACTTGAGCCAATTCCTTGTAGCGAATCTCTTGTATACACACCCTTGTGTGTATGGACACGCACATGTGTGTACACACACGTGTGTTCACCACGTGTAAATGCATCATATAAATACAAACACACAACATACACACGTGCACACGTTAAGAGCTCCGTCCTATTAGTCCTGCTTCTCTGGGGAACCCTAGTACGAGCTGGGTCCCAGGCACCGTGTCTTGCTCGTAGAGATGCCTGTATCGAGGACACACGAACGGGGGAAGGGCGCTCTGTTCCCCCCAGAACAGTGGCAGGAGTGGGGCACAGAGGAAGCCCTCCCCTGCTCTCCACGTGGCCGGAGGACACAGGCCCCCGGAAGACCTCACTTAGTGCTGCCACTTTGTTCCAAGCACCGAGGTGATGAAGCTAAAACTAATCACGACCGCCCAGAGCTGCAGTGTGTGTGGCGGCTACAATGATCGGCTCATCCATTCTCACTGGGTCCTTGGCAACCCTGAAGCAGATGCTTTGCAGGGGAGGACGCTGAGTTGTCTGGGGTTCACCCTGGCTCTCCTTGTAACAGAATAGGGTCTTGGCTCCAAGCCGAGCACGCCCTGCCAGGGGGACACTACCAGTGAGACGTGGGCAGCCGGCCCCTCATCCTGAGTGAGCAAGAAGGGAACTCTCCTGTGACCCCGGGCACAGGGACTGTTTCCAGGGCAGCTGGCAGTGGTGCAGGGAGCGAGGCCACGCGCTCACGGGCAGAGGGTGGGCGTCACGCTGGCCCACCCCACGGGACACGTACGCACCAAGGGCGGAGCTGCTCCGGCTGCTCCAGGGCCAACACACATGCTTTGCTTTTACCCAGGGACTGCTACAGGGACTTCCCCAGAGAGCTGGGTCCTAAGGATCCAAGGTGGGCCGACCCACATGGTGTCGCCACGCCTCTGCAGGCCACTGGTATCCCTGTCACAGTCACTGCCACCATCATCCCGCGTGGAAAGTGCGACTCAGCTACAGAATGAAGAGAACGGAGGTGCTTCCTAGACCGCAAGGAGGCATCCAGACATGAACCAAAGACTTCATTTTCACTCCAAGAACCTCCAAGAACCTTTCCTTGATTAAACCCGGCGAGGCGTGCCTGCCGAAGCCCCTGCAGGCCTGGGCCCCGGGGCAGAGCCAGAAAACACCGGGGCAAACACCCCCAGGTGTTTCAGCGGGCCAGGAGGCATTTTTAAATACTAATTTTGGGGACAAAAACCACTGAATTCCTTGTGATGGAGAAAAGCCTGGAGGACAGGGGACAATCAGAAGGGCACCGGCTCCAGAGCCAGACGACAGCCCAGCCCCGTCCAGCCTGCGGTGGGGGAGGGGTCCCACAAGCCCCAGCTTCCCTTCCACGCCAGCGGACCCATGAGAAGGAGCCAACACCTTCCTTACCATTACTACCAACCTGGGTGCCGCCTCTGGTCCCACCACGCAGAGGTTTACCATTAGAGAACTCCAGACGCCGAGCCCAGAGCACGCGAGACAGACCAGTCACTCTTCTGACAGAGAGCCCCAGCCCCGAGAGGGCAGGAGCTGGTGCAGTTTACCTGGGTCCCCCGTTCCCGACCCACCTCACCCTGGACCCAGCCCCTCCCACCGGGAGCTCAGGCCTGACCCCTGGGCAGTCCCTACGCACCCGACCTCCAGCACCCGACCTCCAGCAGTAAGACGACGCCCACCCCCCACTCCACAGGGGAGTCTCACCCACTGAGCTCTGCATTTAAACAAATGGGTTATGCTAATGTCGGCTACAGTGATTAATAACTACATTTTAAGAAGAGATACCTCCCAGGGTGAGATCTTTGGGGGAAAGCTCTCGCCTGCAGCAAATGGTCTAATGTGACTTTAGACAAGAAACAGGTCTCCTTGGTTTAGTTATTTGTGAGTGGATAAGGGCCTGAGCCCCCTACAGCCCAATCGGGAAAGACACGCTTCCTGGGCCCCCTGGAGACTCTGCTGAGCTTGGAACTGCCTCTCTGGGGGGTCCTCGGAGTGGAGGGTATTGCCCAAAACTGCCCTCACCGCTCCCTGCTGTGTGAGCCTGGGCAGGCACCTTAACCTCTCTGGTCCTTAGCTTCCCGTCCACGCGCTGGAGAGGAGGTGGCTGGAAAGCAGAGCAGCCTGCGGCACCGGCGACTCCACCACTCTGAGTCTCAGCCTTGTGCTCTATCAGCCTGGGGATGGGCTTTGCTGGCTGTCCCCACCCGGGGCCACCACCGTCCAGAGCAGCTGCTCTCCGTCCCACAGCCCTGCCTAGCCTCAGGCTCACAGCTATCTCCACAAGGCTGGCCACTGCCCTCTCTCGAGATGCCCTCTCGTTGGGACCTGTGGCCTGGCACATGGCCACGGACAGCACAGCCCCTCGCACGCCCCCGCCCCCACCACGGTACCCATCTCTGTCTGGATCTCCAGTGCAGGCGTCCCTGGCTCTTCTGGGGGTGGGTGGTGGGGGAGGCACCGTTCCAGCCAAGACCTCAGTGCCCCCCACCCCCTGCCTCTTCTTCACCCCATGGGTCCTGCTGCTTCTGGCTTTTTCCACTCTCTGTGGTGCTGCTTGGTCTTGGTCTGACGAGTCCCCATCTATCCTTAAAGACGCGTTACAGTGTCTCCTCCCCAACTCCCTTCCCCGCGCCCTGAGCAAGGTCCGTCCTCGACTGCAGGCCCCCCTCCCTCTCAGAGCCACGCGGCCGCAGCGAGTACGGCTCCTTCTCCCTCCAGACAGGAGCAGAGCGCTGCTGCCCGCCCAGGGAGCTGGCGGGCAGAGGGGGACAGCATGCCAGCGGAAATGCAGCAGGGTGGTGAAGGAAGCTTCTGGGCCCTGGAGCGGTGTGACCTTGGCCAGCCTCCTGCAGGTGGACCCTCTGTCACAGCCCTGCTCAGCTCTGACTTGGCCCCGAGGGAGCTGAGGGCCACCCACTCGCCCACTGCCGTGGGGGGACGAGCCGCCCCTGGAGCCTGGGCACAAGCACCAGCCACAGGTGCCCTGAGCCAAACAGCAAGGCCCACCTTCATCCTGACACCCCCCCACCACCCCCACACAGCGGGCGGCCCCCTCCCAAACTCCAAATCCCAAAGGCCTCGCCTCCACATGCCTGCTCACCCACCCAGCATGAAGGCAGGGCTCTGTCCCCACATGCAGGAGGGCAGAGGGCAGGCTCCAGATGGTTCTAGATACGGCGGCTCACAGCCTTCCTGCTGTCCCTTCGGCCTGGGCAGCGAGGGCAGCCCTCGCACCGGCCACATCAAAGGCCCAACTCACCCGACTTCCTCCGAAGCCTGCCAGCCACCCCCAGGCTTCCCTGTGCCCCTGTACCCACTGAGGGCACGAGTGCGGCCTCCTCCTGCTGGGGTCAGGAGCTGCCAGGACAGGGCTCGATGCTGGAAACCTGCCTGGCCAGTACGCACACTTCTGGAAAAACGATGGGGAATAACGTCCCAGCCCGTGTGTCTGACCTGCGCTCCCCGCTGGTGTCCTCGGGCCCCCTAGGAGCACCCTCCCCGGCCTCCCAGCACAGGCAGAGAGGGGGGCTGAAGAGCAGGCCCAGAGCCCCAAGCGTGCCCAGCTCGGCCCTGGGCAGCCCTCACGTGGCCTCGGAGAAACCTCAGACACCTGACGGTTCAGCCCGTTTCACAGAGAAGCCTGAGCCTCGCAGAGAGGCTGTCACTCGCCCATGGCCTTGCAGAGGGAGCAGCAGGACCACCTGGCCCCAAGCCTGGCTCCTGCGCCTCGGAGGGCAGCCTGGATGGAAGCTCTGGGTCATGCGGGAAGGGCTGGCCTGGGCACTGAAGACGAGCAGGGGCTGGGGCCAGCCACGGTCCGCAGGGAGTCCCCAGGCAGGGAGGGGAGACGAGAGGTCCAAGGCCATCCTGTCCTGGGGCCCAAGCTGAGGTCCGTGGGAAGCAACTGACTGTGCCAGCCTCCGAGTGAGGGGACATTCCCCCTGTAGCCACGGCAAGGTGGCCACGGAGGCCACTTGGAATCAGCGAGGCGTGGGCTGGGAGGGCCCGAGAGGGACACCCCTCTCAAATCCGCGCTAGAAGGAGGGACGCCACAGTCTCAACGGACTCCCCGGGCGCCAGCGTCCTCCTCCCCGGAGGAGCGCACTCACCGCACCTACGCAGTCCCCTGTGTGCACGCGAGAAAGCCCCAGGCAGAGGCAGCACATCCAAGTGTGCTCCCCAGAACACGCGATTCCCCGTGCGACTGAATCAGGAACTTAGTCTGGCCAGTCCCCTGTGATGGGAGCGTCCCCTTGCTCGGCTGGGGGGGTGGGCAGCCATCGACACCCCCTGCACTGGGACCAGCAGGGCAGGGCACTGGGGCCACCACCTGAGGAGCACAAGGGCCGGCTCCTGAATGCTCTTTTTAATTCTAATTTAAAAGAAAAAAATAACCTTTTAATTTTAGAGTCGTTTCCGATATACAGAAAAGTTGCCAAGACAGTACGAACTCCCAGTCAAGTTATATTCCCGGGGCGGGACTGGGGTCGCGGGGCTGGGAGGGAGCCCCCAGGTGGCAGCGCCCTCTCCTCTGGCCTCACTGACCCCCAGTGTCGACTGCCGTCGGGGGCTGAGGAGCGCATGTCCATCAGGCTTCTCCTCCGCGAAGCTCCCCTCTCCTCCATCTCCACCTGTCGTCCGGAGGGAGTCCGTGCGCGCGGCCCACACTGGAGGCGGGGGTGAGGAGTCCTGCCCCAGCCCCTCCAGGGCCGAGCTTTTCCCTACTTTACTTGGAGTTCTTCTGTGCAGGAGACTTTGTCTCTTCTCTGTTTAACTGCTTATCTCTATCCGCACGAACTAGCTGATGCTTACTTTATACTTGGGACTATAACCCAACACCACGTTTTGGGGCCCCAACAGTCCCAGCTGTGGCCACGGGAGCTCCAGGTTGGCTCCAGCGCCCCTTGGTCACAGTCCCGTAGTTGTGATCTTGTCAGTCTCTTTCCAGCACAGCGAGATGCTCAGCCCTGGGTCCCCTTTGTCCATTGCCGTGGACGACACAGACACTTCCGAGAGCCACCCTGGCTTCACGGAGCTGACACAGGGGCAGTGACGTGGTCTCCACGTGGCGCCAAGGCTGCAGGGCCCCCGATCACATCAGTGTGCAGCACGTCCCCCTGACAAAGGCTGTTTCCACAGGCAGCGGCACGAACTACCAACCACTAGGGGTTCCTGCCCCTCGCAGTCCCCCAGCCTGCAGGACCCGCCCCCGGTCAGAGGCCAGACAAGCCACAGCAGCTGCGAGTCGGGAGGGCCTGGGGCTCAACAGAAAGACGGAGCTGCTTGAGGATAACAGTTTGGATGTGAGAGGCTGAAACCCAGCACGTGCTTAGTAAGAATGAAGTCTACCCTTTGTTTGGGTCTTGCTCTGTCTGGCACGGCCACAAGTGCAGAATTTCCACTCTTTCTTTCTTTCTTTCTTTTTTTATTTGACAGAAAAAGAGACCACAAGTAGGCAGAGAGGCAGGCAGAGAGAGAGAGGGAGAAGCAGGTTCCCCTCTGATTGGAGAGCCCGATGTGGGGCTCAATCCTAGAACCCTGAGATCATGACCTGAGCCGAAGGCAGAGGCTTAACCCACTGAGCCACTCAAGCGCTCCTCTACTGTCTCACTCAATCCTTGCCACAGTCCCACAGGAGCCTTTACTGAGCCCACTTTACAGATGAGGAAATGGAAGGCACACAGAGGTTAAGTAACCAGCCCAAGGACACCCAGCTAGTACATGTTGGGGCCGAGACTGAAACCCTGGAAAGCCTTCAGTCACTGCTCCATTGTCCTCATGCCATCGGGCAGCACTGTCCTCTCGTGAAACCGCCGGCGGTGTTTGCTACCAGAGCCCAGAGAGGCTGTGCAGCCAGCCCAAGGCCACACAGCTAGCTCACCAGAGAGCTGGAAGGACATCCCTGCCTCCCCGCCCAGGACGCCTACTTCTAGAAAGATTACAACCACCTCAGAGGGCAAGCATGCTGGCAAGTCGTGGCCCTCCCCCGTCCAAGCCCACGGGCAGTGTGACCCGGTGGTGTTGCCCCAGCCCTTCCGGCTGGCTGGTCACGCAGCCTGCTGGACAGCAAGGGCAGGGACATCCTCTCCCGCACGCACGCTGTTTCTGCAGGAGAGACTCCAGCAACTGTGCGTTCATTCTGCAACACTGCAAGGCAGACCCTGGGCAGCGAGTGAGCTGCGGGCAGGGGTGGGCACGGGGCTGCCGCTTATGCCTCCTCGCACGGCCAGCCCTCAGAGCTGAGGAGCAGCCACCGCACCCCCTCCCCGCTGATCTGCGGCTGCACAGCCCCCTCCAGCCAACTCAGACCAGCTCTGAGGAACGAGGGCCTTGGCACACGTCCAAGTAGCATGTTCTGGAACTTGAGGCCTCTGCATCTGGCCTTGGCAACCACTTCCTGCCCCAGGGCGTGACGGGGCACAGGAGCTTCTGACACACCTCAGGGCATCTCCGCATTCATGGCTAGATGCACGCAGCAAGTCCCCATCAGGGGGCCCCCAGCCCCGCCACTAGGTGCCAACAAAGCCTGTTCAGTGGGGACGCTCCTGATGTCCTCACCAGTACTGCTCACCTGGCGAGATGGCTCTGTCCCCCCTTGAGTTTTCCAGCCCATTCCAGAGGAGGACAGAAGGCCCTGGCGCTGGTAAGCAGCTCCGTTCTGCAGGGTGCCGGGTCTCTCAGGAGCCCATCGGGGCCGGTGGGAGAGGCGGCATGCCGAGCACGCGGTATGCACACAAGGGCTGACGTTCCGGAGTCGGAGGCATGGGGAGAAGCGGCTTCACTTTTCCGCTCAGAGCTTGGCTGACCTTGGTAGACGTGGAGTCAATCATATGCATCCACCCACTGTGTCCCTGGGTCCCTGCAGACATCCGTAGGCCCCAGCGCAGCTCTAATGAACTCTGGGATGTGCAGTGACTCCGTGCAGCAGAGACAGGGTCTGGCCCTTAGGTAGCTCTGCCTTCCAGATGCTGTCCTGTCCCCTGGAGAACGCACACCTGCTAGGACCTCCACATCAGGATCCCCACCCCCTAGCCCAGAGGCTCCCGGCAGACACCATCCTCTTCGTCACGGCGTGTCCTGTCTAGAGTCTGTGCTCGCCGTTCTGGGGCAGGCTGGGGATGTCTCTCCACTGGGCGGGGAGCCCCCCGGGAGCATGTTCCCTCTGCACCCCTCCCGGCTCCCTGCAGACTGGGGCATGCAACAGGTGCCCATGGCTTCTGACAAACAAGTGAGACTAAGGAAGCCATTTCGGGAGGCCACGCAGCTCTGCCCCCGAGTCCCTAGGTGGAGGTGGGGAGTGGGGTGGTCATGTGGGCCTGGAAGTGGGGCTACCCACACGGTCGGCCCCGAATGCTTTAAAATGAGCAAAGATTCCCCGTTTGCACAAATTCACGAGCTCCCCTAACTGATGACACGGCTGGGTCTTGGGGGAGCCCCCACAGCGGAAAGCATTAATGAGAGATAAAGGCTTGGCTTTGAAATTCAAATTCCGTGGCGTTCTTCATCCACTTCTTCCAAGATGACTACGACTCAGACTGGTTTTTGCAGAGCTAATCGCTTTGATGTTGTTAATGAAAATATGAAAGGTGATTAAGGGGGACTCTTTTTCTTTCTTTTTTTTTTTTTAAACTTTGGGAGAATGTACAATAAGTTACGGATTTGGGCATTTCGGCCGAATGTGCGTTTTCATCACTGCGGTACCAGGGTGAGTGCGAGGAAGCCCGGAGTCTTGGCTGACGCAGCTTCCCGAGGGGACCGGGAGGAGGAGACCGGTGGGCGCCCCCGTGGCACAGAGTGCCGAGTCGGGACTCCACGGTGAGGGTCAGCGCAGGGGTGCTCCGGCAGAGCGAGGCACAGAGGCAGCACCTCAAACCCTCAGCCATTCGGCAAACACTGAAGGAGCGCTCCTCCGTGCTGGGCCTGGCGGTGACCTTGTCCTAGAACCAGTTCGCCTCCAGCCCTTTTTGTCCCCAGAGAAGTGAGCACCAGAGCCGCATGTGTTGGTCCCTGGACAGGGAGCTCCTCCCACGCAGGGGCTGTTTCTCTGCTGCCAGACTCCGCCCTGGCACAGGCCTGGCATCTGGCAAGCTAAGAGAAGGAGGCAGGAGGCTGCCTGAAGACGGGCAGCTATGGATACTCTAAGCCAACTTCGAGCAGAAGCCACCAGCCAGGAACTGGTAGAACACTCAGAAGGTGAGTTCAGAGAACCGCCGAGGACTGACGTGGACGAGCTCGAGTTACAGTCTCCTAAGGGTTCAGTCTAAAGGGGCCCTCGGATCCGTGCGGGTTTACCTCCAGGAACCCCGTCAGGTTCTCACAGTAAATACTGGAGAGAAATCCTCTTGTGCTTGACAGAGAAGAGGGGGAAAGTAACCATTCTGAAATATAATGAACATATATTGGTCACTTACTGTTTTCCCAGCTTTGGCGAGGCACAATGGGAGGAGACTGTGTGGTCCCTGCTCCCAGAGCTGTGCAACCAGCTGAGGAAGACCAAGCCCAGCACTGTGAAGTCAGGGAAGACTTCTTGGAGGAGGAGGTGCCAAATCAATTTTTAACAGCAATAAGCCAGGAGAAGAGGCAAGAAAAGACAACACAGAATTAGCAAAAACAATACTAACTCCGTACGTTTTGGACATTGGTGACCCGTCCAAGTCTAGAGCCTGGGGGGAGGGGTGGGATTGCGTCCCAAGACCCCTGGACTAGGTTAAACCCACCTCCTTGCTCAGGACCACAGACAGCGCTGGGCTGGGGCCAGAGCAGTTATGACAACAGACAGGAGTGAAACACCAGCGCCGCTCTCAGCCCTGGAGTGTTGGTGTGTGAGGTCGTAATGGGCTTAAGGACAGAATGGTCTGCATGAGAATGTCCCAATGTGTGATTCACGCTTACACTTTCACATACACAACCCACGTACTTGAACGAGCTGCGGCTCCACAGCACCAGGTCCTATGTCCATCCAAGTTATGGCGAGTTTTTGCACTAGACAAACGCACGGTGCCAATAGCAGATCACTTCTGGGACCTGCCACCGCCCCATGGGTGCCCACAGGCGTCACCGATGCTGTACCGCGTATGTCGAATCAAGCCAGAAATCGGAGGAGAAAGAAAGATCGCTCCTCCAACAGCAGGTATCCATCTACCATGCTGGGCTTACAGTTCAAATCAGAGCTGCCGAGTGCCGAGTGATTTAGATTTAATAAGATCAGGGTGGTATACGGAGAAACAGACGCCAACCAATTCGTTCCAATTAATGGTATAACGTTCTTACTGTTACTGAAAGTTTAGATCCTAGAACACTGCTCGGTGCCCAATCACTGAACAAATAAATCAAAAAGAAATGTGATTTTACAAATGAGTGGTGTTGTGCTGGAAACAAATGGCCTAGAATTTAAAGCTGAGAGAATCCCGAGATCTTCCCTCGCCTTTGCCTCTCCTGCAGCACAGAGCCCTTTGCTCCCTGCTCACCCCTCTCCTCCACCTGCTCCCCATCCACCCTGCAGCCCGACGCTCAGCTGAGGGCTCTGCTTCTCATTTCACTAAGAAAAGAGAACAGAGCAAATGACTTTCCAGAAGCTGCCGCCACCACCATCTCACTACCCTCCCCAAGTCCATCAGACCGCGTCCTCTCCAGGGACTGAGCGCCAAGGGTCCAAGCTCCTGGCTGAGATCCCTCTGCCTCATCACTAAGACTACCCCAAGGCAATGCCTGCACCCGCCTGGCCTCACTCCTCCTCTGGCCGCCCTGAGGTTAAAGTGCAGGTGGTGGAGGGGCAGGTCCCACAGAGCCACGGTGGAGCTCCTGCCCACTCCCCGTCCCCTACCAGCCAGCCTAGAAGCATGTGCAGAGCTTGGTCACAGGAGTCACCACTCATGGTGGTGACAAAGAAGTCCCTCACAAGTCACGTGGTTCCAACCAGCAGGACTCATCTGGCGCCATGCGCCCTGCCCTGCCCATCCCGGCGCCTTGACCACCCTTCCCCCCCTCCCATTCAACAGCACAAAGGGTTCTCTAACTAGGATGACTGTTTCTGGAGCACAGAGCCTGTGCTGGGTGCCATGGCAGTAGCTTCCTTCGTTTGATGTTCCCCGACAAGGCTCCTAAGTGACTTGCCCAAGGCCACACAACTCACCACTGCAAGAAGCAGGATTCCAGCCCGTTATCTCCAGGCTTGTCGTCACGCCCCACTGGGGAGGCGAGCCTGGCCAACATGGGACCAAAGGTGCTGGCGTTGTCCGTGGTGCTGAAGCAACAGGCCCCCGCGGTCCTACCACCCGGGACACAGGGTTCCACCGGGCCTTGCCCAGGAGAGGGCGCTAAGCGGTTTTGTTGGATTCACAGAATTTATCCTAATTAAAAACAAAACTTTTAAAATGTGGCCTTTATGGGACGCCTGGGTGGCTCAGCTGGTTAAGCTGCTGCCTTCGGCTCAGGTCACGATCCCAGGGTGCTAGGATCAAGTCCCGCATGGGGCTCCTTGCTCAGTGGGGAGCCTGCTTCTCCCTCTGCCTGCTTTGCCTGTCACTCCCCCGCTTGTGCTCTCTCTTTCTCTAATAAATAAATAAAATCTTTTTAAAAAATGTGGCCTTGAATCCACCTCTGGAGGAAAAAAAAAAGCTGATTTAGGACTTACATTTCACAATTTACACATATGGAATGATGCTATTTTGACCGTTCTGTCTTCCAAAACTTACACAGCTCTCTTCAGGGAAGCTGGAAATGCCCGGTCCCTGGAGGCTCTATGGCCAAGGACAGCCCTGCCCCACCGCCCGTCTGCCTGCTCTAAAGCATACCTCACCGTGCCTCTGAGGCAGGACCCTCCACACCTGCAGGCTCACTACTGAAATGTACTCGTGTTATTACTTGGCGCTGAAGATACACCAGAAATGGTAAAACACACATATTGTTTAAAGAATAGCAAAGCATCTGTGTACCTGGTACCCAGCTTCACAAAGTAAAAGGAATACTAGCTTGGAAACACCCCCGGTGCCCTCCCCACTCTCGCCCACGTACAGGTAACTGTGATTTTGTATTTCTCACTCCGTGAATTTTCCATTTTTGTATCAAAATAGATGTATCAAAAGATACAGCTTTGTTCCACACATTTTTGAACTTTACATAGATGGATTCCTACCAGAGTGCTCTACAACACCCATTCCGGAGGCAAGTCCACGTTCCTAAGACTCGCGGCTGCTGCACGTGGCCCGGCTGGCCTCTTTGCTACCCTACGGCCCACGCGTGTACTTACTGACCCATTCACTGTCAGCACATGTTTGTTTGCTCGGTTTGGGCTGCTGGGAACGTGCTGACGTCCTGGGTCGCCAGCATCAGACTTTCTTGGAGCCATGCACCCAGAAGTAGGACTTCTGCTTACAGGATACGGGTGTCTAGCTTTAGCTTTACTGAATGACTTAATTGTCTTCCAAATCCCCCAATTTCCAGCCCTTCAGCACACGTAGGAGGTTGGGCTGGTCTGTGTGCTCACCGGCACAATCAGCGTCTTTGGGGGGAAAGAATCTCACTGTGGTTCTTATAGGCGCTATTTCCTGGACATGGGCAGGGCTGAGCATCTTTTTAGCACCCCTGGGTACTGGGTTCAAGCTTCTGTCAAAAGGCTGTGGACCATAGGTGCATTTCGAGAGGCCAAATACATGTCATTGAAGGGACTGGACTGGCTGGTGTGCTGTGCAGGGTCTGCCCAGAGCCCCCGAATAAGGCCCCCGAGTGAGGCAGACCCAGGGTTCCTCACCTCACAGAGCCCCATGTTCCCACTACATACCTCAATGCTTTCTTGCTGCCTCCCCATCAGTAACAAGAGTCCCTAAACTCTACTCACACTTTAAGTTCCGAAAGCATTTTCTCGAGCTGTATGCCTTGCCGGCTCCCCCAGACACCCCACCGCTCAGGCTTGGGCGGCTCTAGGCTGACGGCCCCCGTGGGCAGACCACACCTGTCTCACCCTGCGGCATGCCCACATCAGGCCTGGCACAGATCTGGATCCTCCAGAGAGGATCCTCCTGACCGTGGGGAGCCGTGGGGGATGGGACGGGCGTCTGGGGCCGCCTCTCCAAGCAGGCCTGGCGGATGCCGCTGCTGAGGCCAAGTCCACCTTGAGGCCAGGGAAAGGACAAGCACACTCCAGAGGCTGCTGGGCTCTCTAACAGGCACAAGAGCCACTGGTGGCGACCAAGCAGGTGGGGCTGCGTCCCCCGCATGACGGAGGCTCCCGCTGCCCCTTCCTGCAGCCCCTGGAGAGCAGCCAGAGGCGGAAACTTAACATGCTCGCACTTGGGCTCATTCCTCTTCCTCCTCTTCCTCACTCTTGCCCAAAGGATCGCACCTTCTGCAATGGGTCTTCCCCATGTCCCTGGGAGCTTGGGTGGGGGGTTTTCCCCTCCTCACCCCTGCACTCCCTCCATCCTGGAAGCCACTCAGTTTCTGTGATCATTTCCAGTACCTGCTCTGTGTTTTCAGAAACTTTATCTCCCTAAAGCGGCTGAGATGTGCTCAGTTTACAAGGTTTGGGCTTCCAAGACACACGTCTTAGCAATTTGCAGTTTTAAAAAATTCAGGTGAAATTCACATAACCCAGAAAGAACTATTTTAAAGTGAACAATTCAGCGGCCTTCAATACTCACACCCACCTACCTCCAGAACGTTCTCTTTACCCCACAAGCAGCGCTTGGCTTTTCCTGCAGGATGCCATCAGGACTGAGGCCCCCACCGGGAGGCGGGGAACTCCTGCCCCATCCCACAGCCTGGTCCAAGTCACTGACAACACAGGGCGGAGGATAACACAGGCACGCGGGTCAGCGTCTCTTAAGTCCACGCCCAGCACCTTCCCTGTGTCCCCACGCGCCCACCATGCACAGCAAATGTAACCACGGGCGTCTTCTGCAGCCCCAGCCGGGCCTGGGACACCGCCTGGGCCCTGCTCTCCGGGAGAAAGCCCACAGGGAAACCCAAGTGAATGGGGTACGCGGGGCCAGGCCACGATAAAGTCGTGTAGAGAGAGGAGGAGGGTACTAAGGAATTCACTGCTGTTGTCACCAACGGCGCCAAAGCGAAACAGCCTGGAAGGTTCTGGTTCCCCAAAAGTCAGGCCCACTGCCCCCCACCCAACCACCACGAAGTCACTATGTAAGTGGGCCCGGCACACCTGTCTCTGGGAAGTGACTAATTAGCTGTGACTCAGACGTGCCGATGACGGGGCGGGGGTCCCGTGTCTCCAGGGAGCCGAGTCCCTTCGCAAGGGTAAGGTGCCCTCCCAGCCTAACCCGGGCCCAGGAGGCAACAACTGTCACCCCGCACTACTACCCAGCCGTCAGCACCGCTAATTACCACTAATTGTAATATCGTTTCTGTCTTGCTGCTAATACACTTAGACTTGCTAATCAAATCAGACTATCCACCTTGCCAAGCTGCTTCCGAATACACATTTTTGCAGAGCGAGAAATAAATAAATGACTCCTGAGCTCTGCTCTGTGTTCTCTGTAGCTGCCGTCTGCGGGGACATGGCGGGGGGCGTCCATTTATCTGTCTCCGGGACCCAAGGCATAGAAGAAATC
This sequence comes from Mustela nigripes, assembly GCF_022355385.1. NCBI lineage: Eukaryota > Metazoa > Chordata > Mammalia > Carnivora > Mustelidae > Mustela > Mustela nigripes. Next base: position 4,324,418 of record NC_081562.1, on the reverse strand, counting down.
TGAGGAGGAACTGGCCGTTTTGACCAAAAGCTTCCAAAGAGCCAGGGAGAGAGGGGCGAAGATATACCAGGAGCTAGGAGAGAGGGGGAGGCAGGAGGAGAGGGAGCGAGGAGGCGAGACACTGTCCCAACAGCCTGCACGACCCACGGAGCCCATTTCCTCCGTCACCTCCACTCTAAGGGATGCTGTCTCCTGCGGCCCCTGGCTGGGACCCCTCAGACCTGAGCTCTCCCTTTAGCTCCCCAAGATGGGGTACCCTGACGTGTCTCCAGACCTGGCTACGAGCCTGTAGAGGGCAGGGGCCCCATGCAGTTGGTCTGTTTTCCTAGCCCTCGCCTGAGGTCAGGCACATAGTAGGTGCTCAGGAAATGCCAACCCCTCCTCGATTAAGATGTGAACAAACAGAACAGCCGGGTTAATGTTACTCTCCTGCCTGCAGATGAGGAAACCAAGGTGCTAAGGGACATGGGGTCACTGCCCAGTGTCCGTTACCAGCACAACAGTTCCTAAGGACCAGTCCTGGGCAGGTCTGGCCCTGCACCTGTGCTCCTTCAGGAAGCAGGTCAGGGGAGGTGGCCCTGGCTCCCCCGTGGCCCTCAACAAGAGCCACCCAGGGACCAATAAGGAACTGGGAAGGGCTGGGGGCTCTGAGCTCAAGGACACGCTGGGGTGATCCTGAGAATTCTGGAACGCTCCTGTTACTACAGCCGTGCCGCTGGACTCACCTGGGCACATCCCCTCGACTGCTGAGAAAGGGGACTGTGTTACCCCAGGGGTGGGGCGGGCAGGGGAATCTCAGAGCTGGGGCCCTCGGCTGGCTCCTTCTGCCCTGGCCTTGGCCAACTCCCGATGACCCCGCCAGCCTCCCAAGGCCAGCAGTGTGGGAGCGTGGAAGGTTCACACCTGATGCGGCCAGGCTTCCCCACCCCCAGCACTGGAGTTTTCGTCCAGAGGACAGGATCTCTGCCTGCCCTGTGCCCCTGCCATGCGTGTCCATCGGCTTCTGTTTAGCTCACGGCACAAGTGAGCAAGGGAATGAGCCAATGATATGACCCCAACAACTGATGCGTAGGGTAACCTTCCCAGGGCTGGTCAGGAGCAGGGAGAGTGGGGAGGACAGAAGGCTGAGACTAAGCAGGAACCACAGCCTCTGAGCGGGCACCGGCTCACCGTCCCCCTCCACCAGCCATCTGGGAGGCCGGCATTAGTAAACCCATTTCACGGATGTGGAACTGGAGGCGTGGAAAGTCAGCCAGCTGCTCTAAAGAGGAGAGAGGCCAGCAAGCCGGGACCGGACGAACCCAGACCTGGGAAAGGGCAGCTCAGCTGCTCCTCCAGCAAACTCCCCCCACGACCGCCTGCCCAAGCAATAGCCACGTGCTTCTGCCCAAGCAATAGCCATGTGGCTCACATACGTAACTAAAAAATGAGAAGCACATCCTGCGTCAAATGAGGCTGTCGATTTTAATTAGTTTCAGACTTTGTGTGTTTCTGGCAATTATTTGTAACAAGGTTTACAGAGGGCATTTAAAATTAATTGTGATTTTTATCTAGAAATCAATGCTTATTTTTTAAGTAGCTCATTAGGGGTAAGTGTGTATTACGGGAGCAGCAGGGCCTGTGTCAGGAAGGAGGCACCTGGGGCCAAGAGGACAAGTCAGCAAAGGGAGAGGTCTACACTGTGACAGCGAGATCAAAGCCAGCAGAATTATGAAACGAAGCTCCAGCAGATAAAACAAAATCTGATTTGGACGGAGCAAAGGCAAAGTCACCTACCATGGGGAAAGAGAGCTTCTCAGCCTCGGCCGGGAGCTCTCCGGAAGTCCAGCCGTCCAAGCCACTCGGCGTGGGCCGCTCGCCGACGAGGGCAGAGGCTGCGGAGGCTGCGGAGGCTGCCGAGCGCCCGGCAGCGGTGCCCTGCGGGGAGTCCGGGGCAAACCCTGCAGGGAGGGGCCGCGGCAGGGGGGGGGGGCCCTCCCTCTTCCCAACACCACACCAAGGGGCAGGCAGTGGAGGCTGGGCTGCCGATCCTTTGTTACTTTCTGTGGTTTTTTTTAAACAAATTTTTAAGGAAACAGGTTTTAAAGTCCATCCTAAGAAAGATGAACGCAGACACAAATGTCTAAATACCAGTGACGTAAAACATAAGCGAAAACAGTCTCGCATCACAAAGCATTCTCACCACTGTCCTCTTTCCTCCTCTACCCCTTTACGTAAAATTGAGCACAATCCTCTAATTATAATAAAACCCGGAATATTTGGACAGGCTTCGAGAGCTTACAAAGATATGGCTACTTCCATCTTAGAAGCAGGGAACCTGACGTTCAGGAACTTTCCGTACCCTCAGAGTGCAAGGAGAGTACTGGGCGCCTCTTCCATGCCCCAAACGCCCCAGCCTTTCCCTGAGGGGAGCAAGGCAGGACCCCATCACCACCATCATCTTGACAAAAGTCCCCGTCACCACCCCCGTGACCACCCTCACCCACATTATCACAAGAGTCGCCACCCTCGTCTTCATCATCTTTGTCACCACCACCCCATCTCCGCTATTACAGAATCGCTGTCATGGTCACCACACCATCACCAGCACGGCCACCAGCACCGCCGGCCGCTCCACCACCATCACCATCACCACCACCACCAGCGTCGCGAAAGAGGAAGAGGCGGACGCGGCGCGCCGTCCACACCTTTCCATCTGTCAGGCGGCCAGGGGAAGGGTAATCCGCACTCAGAGGCCTGGTTCTCACACTTCAGAGGCTCCGGAATCTCGTGGCGGGGGTGAGGGGGGGCGCACGTCACACACACCTCTGGGCTCCGTGTGGAGCTTCTGTTTCTGCAAGCAAAGAAGAGCGCCAGGCGCCTGCTGGCCGCTGGGGCTCCCCGGAGATCCAGACGCAGACAGACGGTCCCGGGCCGGGATCCAGCGGACCCCGAACAACGGTCCAGTCAGGGCCCGAGTTTTTGCAAAGCACGAAAACACTGTTGTGGAGAGGAAAAGAGTCGTCCAAGAGTTAAAAAACCTCTGTTAAGTGTGATAAGTAGCAATTGCGTCAGTGAAGGACATGTATGTTTGTGTTTATTTAAATCTCTCGCCATAAACCATCAATTAAATTCGTAGGGCGGTAGGATCGCTTACTTGTCCTTTTTTCATTTAAAGTTTTAATTTTCAAGCGGCACCTGGCCGGCTCAGTCGGGGGAGTGTGTGACTCTTGATCTCGGGGTTGCGGGTTTGGGCCCCACACTGGGTGTAGAAAAGACTTAAATAAATACGTAAATCTTTTTTTTTCTTTTAAGTTGTAGCTTCCAAGAAAAATCACATTATTTTCTGTTCCTGGGACTTCCTTCCAGAACCTCAGCATTACCGTCAGAACCGCAGGCTTGGTCAGAATAGGAACAGACAGTTACAAAGAGACCTACTAAGCGCCGACGTGTCAGACGCAGACAGCGCCCTGCACGGCCTTCAGTTTACAGAGCCGTCTGACCGCCCGGAAGGAGCAAAGCCAAGACGGGCCGCACGGGCCCCGGATGCCAGCAGTTTCCTGCAGTGTAGGGCGGAGACAAGACATCTCCGCAGGGACATGGGGTGATGACAGGTCAGGTAGCTCGTTAACACTCCCACCCGCACGGTAGTAGCTCCGTCATCCCTGAGTCATCCTCGGCATCGTCACCGTTCACGGTGATCCTGTGTCCCCATTCTCCGCACCCGTATCAGCGTGGCCACCACCAGCCCCACAATCCAATCCAAATGAATCCAAAGGCGCCTTCCTCGGGAGCGGGGAGATGATGTTGACCTTGGGGGGATCCTGCCAGATCCTGCTAAGGAGAAAAGGGCCATCCACAGGCATTTCACGTGTCTGAGACACGGTCAGCAGCTCCGTGGGGGGAGATGAGGCTGAAGACGGGATCTGAGGTCAGACGAGACGCCCGCCATCAGAGAATTTCTGAGTCTTCTTCCCCAAGTCACTGGCCTCCACACTGTGTTCCCTGGAATCCCACGTGGCCCTACTCACTGCGGCCCCGCAGCTGGGCAGAAGGCCGGCTGCACGGGGGTCCAGCCCCAGCCCCACTCCAGGGACTGACACCCGCGTGAGCTCTGGAGCTCTGTCGTGGGCTGTAAACGGAGGTGTCCAGATGGCCAGTTCCTTGCTCAAGGTCACGAGACTTACATGGTCAGCGACAGGACCTGAGGGTTGAACCCATGGAGAGCTGTTCAGGGTCAGGGTCCAGAGCCACAAGTGTCCCCCTCCTCCAATGGCCTGGAGCTGCTGTCCTTGGCTGTCATGCCGTACCCTGGGCTGCTCTACGCCTGTGTTGGGGCGAGGCAGAGCTCCTGGGGGGCGGCTGTCTCCTAATTCCACGAGGGCTGCCCCCAGGACTTCACCGTGGCTCACCACAGTCTCCCCCGGGGGGTGGATGGATGGATAGGAGAACCCAGAACCAATACAGGAGACCCAGATCTGAAACAGAAACCAAACCCTCTCCCACCAAATCCCTCTTTTCGTCCTCAGACCGCACGTGCGTGGTGAGCACTGAGCCAGGGGTCGTCACGGAGGGGCTCAGCCCTCTACAAGTACGTTCTGGCTCGGCCGCCAGGGGACGTGGGGCACCCAGCGGGGGCAGGGAGGGGAGCGTGCCCGCCAGCCAAGAGGTCACGACCCGGGGCTGCACGCCGCATCCCTCCACCCCCATGTGTCTGGGAGCCGCACAGTCCGGGGAAGGGGAGACGGGGCCGCGGACCTGAGCACCGCCATCTAGGAGGTGGGTGACTGGGGAGAGTCGCTGACCTCTTGGGGCCCAGTTTCTTCATCTGTAAAATGGGGACACGAGTGCCTGCTGGGGTCAAGTAGGTGTTTCCGGAATCCTGGCACAGCCCCTCCCTCCCCACGGGCCTCGGGCAGGTCGCTCATCTCTCTGCCTTAGTTTCCTTATATGCACTACGGGGAGGATGACACCGCGATGCTTCCCAGAGAGAACCGAGCGCTGCTCCCTGGAGCGGCCTCTGTCCCCGGGAGGCTGAAGCACATCCTCTCGAGTCGCTCTGTCTCCCCCTCAGAAGCCGAGTCTGGTTAACAGCCACAGGCTGACCCCTGCCACGTGGCCGGGACCGAGCGAACTGGGAGGTCTGGACTGGGCGGGAGCAGGTGGCAAAGGCCACACGAGCACTTCCGGGGTGAAGACTTTTAGGGACGATGCCCACGACACCAATCCCCAGCCACCCCGCCCCTGCCCCGGCCAGAGCACACGAGGTTCACGCGAGGTTAACACGAGCCCCGACGGAACAGCAGACGTTTACTGCGGGCCCAGATGAAAAACTTAATTAAGGAAGAGCTTCAAAGGCTCGCCGCCTCTGGGGTGCACAAGGACTCCCTTACACACGACAGGGAGCTGTGTCCCCTGCCGGCCCGGCCACCCTGCCTCCCGCAGCTCCTGCTCCACCAGTAACCCCAGAGCCGCCGGCGCGAAACAGGGCCCCCGGCACTGGGGGGTCACGGAGCCACGGCCTGAAGGACACACGGTTACTCCTGGCCCGACAGGCGAGCCGGATTTGGGAGCGGGGAGAGCACACGTGTGCACGGCGCAGGGAGCAAGGCGGGGATGGTTTCCACAGGACCGACGGCTTGTCGCGGCAGGGGCAGGACACAGACCCGCGTCTGTGGGCTCCAGAGGCCACCCTCTCCCAAGCCCTCCCACCGCCTCCTACTGTAGGCTCCACGACCCCAGAGGGGTGCTGGGAAGTGGGTGTGGGAGGGGCCACATGAGCAGGCGGCCGTGTGGCAGACAGCTGCCCGACTGGGCGGGATGATCCCTTGGCCCCCGTCCTGCCCTCTCAGGGCCTCTCTGCTGCAAGTGTGGCCACGCGGCAGGCTTTGGCTGACGGAACAGGGGCTAGAGTGACATGGGACACAGCCCAAGGGCTGGAGGCCCCAGATGAAAGTGCTGAGCAAGGGCAGACACCGGGGGCCTGACTGCCGCAGCCTCACAGCAACCATGCCCCCTCGGAGCACAGGCCGGCTGGAGCCGTGTGGGACGCAGTGGGAACACAGTGCGTCTTTCCATTAGAGCATGGAAGACCAGCCCCTTCTGGACCCGCTCAGTGAGGGGACAATTCTGGATTCTGTTACCTACCAACTAGCCACGGACACGCCAGCCTTGCAGAATTTTCAGACACAGCGTATGGTGCCCAGGGTTGGAACAAAAGGATCAGAACCACGGTCTGCAGCAGTTTCTTCCTTTGCTTCTTTGTGGCCTCAGGCAGCAGGAGCTGGAGTCAGGATCAGGTTCCCCACCAAACCCGAGCGCACCCCTTGGCCTCGTCTTAGAGGCTGCCAGACCTGAGCCCCCAGCCGGCCCTCGGGAGCCGGGGAGACAGCCACCCCACAGCTTTGGCCGCCAGCCATGTCTCCGGGTCCTGCTTCACAGCGGGCGGCTGCAAAGCAAGGGTGATGACAGGCCAGGGATCGCTGCTGAGCGTCTCTCGCGCACCAGGAACGAAGCCGCCTGTGGAGGTGCGGAACGGCTGCAGGGTTCACACCAGCTCCGTCTGAGCCTGGCCCAGTGCCGCCCTCCACACCCCTACAGAAGGGCTCCAGCGTCACTTCCTGTCGCTGTAAACAGGGACCACAGCTTTGTTCCAGGGAGTAAGAGCACTACAGCGTGGAAGACACCTGGCATACAGTAGGTGCAAACTAAATGGTGGGGGGGTGGGGATGGGGAAGACAGCGGGCACTGCAGCCCACCCACGTGGCCCCAGCAGCCCCACGCCCAGCCCTCCGAGTCCCCAGACCTCCCCTCGAGTCCCCACTTTGCTTTTGCAATGACCCTGCAGAGCACACACTGACCTCTCGTCCTCACTTCACAGGCGCAGAAAATGACGCAGAACGATCGATGCCGGACCCAGCAGGGCCCTGCGGGCCTCCGGTTCCTCACTCAGTCCCCTGGGACTCCCACCACAAGGCACCAGGTACAGGGAAGACCCGTAGGAACCCCAAGTGCCACACCCACAAGCAGTGTCCCCAGCCCCTGGGACGTGTGGCGGCCAGTGTGACACACAGACTGTGCAGGTGCTCAAGCTTGCACCTGGAGGCCGACTGGGTTCACATCGCAGCTCCAGAGCTGAGTCTGGGCTGGGTCCCCGCGCCCAAGCCGTGGCGTCCTCGCCTGGCAGACCGGAGTGCGAGCGGGAGTGACGGTCGCTGGAGGAAGGCCGGGGAGCAGGCGGCCAGTCACAGGAAATACTGGCTCCATCGTCTTGCCGGTGACGATGGCCCTAGAGTGGCCCGGAGAGGACGTGGCCTCCCGAACGTCCAAGAGAGTGGACCAAAGCCTCAGGGCAGCAAGGCCCATCCAACCCCCACACGTGGCAGGTCGCGGTTTACAGCGGGCTTCCGCGTAGTGAATTTCATCCCCACCACGGGCCTCAGACGCAGGGTCCCTCATCACAGCCATTTCACAGATGGGGAGGTTGAGGCCTGTGGAGACGTATGCCTGGCACAAGGTCCTAGAGCTCCTGGGAGGTGGGAGCCCACAGGAGGAGAGCCTCGGGCTCCAGCGGGGGACCCCGTACCTTCCTACAGGACAAGCGGGGGCTCCCGTGCCGCCGGGCAGGCGTGCGTTCCCGCTCACTGTCCACTATGTTCTAGAGCGCACTTTCCCTGCGACCGAGTGAGAACTGATCAGGGTGAAACCACCAGCTGGCTGGTTTTCAAGCCGGAGTTTCACGTCCAATTCTCCACTTCTGCTGAGCCGCCAGCCATGACAAAGGACACATGTAGGTTTTCCAGGGATGGTCCCGATGTCCAGTATTCACACCCACTGCCGGGTGATACACTGAGAAAATACGGCCACTTTCTCACGATGAGCACGGTTTCGGCGGCTCCCCTCTCAGCTCCTGGCTGCAGGGAAGGGTGGGCAGGGCAGACACTGGGGGGCCCAGGGCATTCATGGCATTGGGCCAGCACCAAGAGGCCACCATCGACTCTGGTCCCCCCAACCCTCACCTGAGGTCAGTGTGATTACCTCAAGTGGCAGGTGCACTGGGTTGAACAATCTCCCCCAAATTCATGTCCACCCAAAATCTCAGCATGACCTTATGTGAACGAGGATGTTTGCAGATGTGATCGGTTAAGTCGAGGTCACACAGGATTAGGGCAGGCCCTAAATCCAACGACTGGGTCCTTATGGGAAGAGAAGACAGACACACAGAGATGATGGCCACACGAAGCCGGAGGCGAGAGCCTGGGGAGAAGCAGACACAAGCCCTAGAGTGTCCAGGAGCCCCCAGGAGCTAGCAGAGGAGGAAGGACAGTGCTCTGGAGCCTCAGGAGGGAGCTCGGCCGACCCACACCGGGGTCTCAGTGCGCTGGCTCCACACGGGGAGAGAGTGAACGTCTGTGGCTGTGAGCCCCCGGTTCGTGGTCATCTGCCCCAGGACGCGCACACAGCCGACAACGAGGGTAAGCTCAGGAAGGTCAGGAGCGGGCTGGGCTCCCTGGGCTTCCGAGCCGTGGACCCAGGCCCCGAGTCTCAGTCCTCCTTCCGCCCCTGCGGTGCCCTCCCGACCGTGTCCACTTCATCTAGAGCTTTCCCCCATCCCCGCTCACAGGCTGCTGACGACCATGAAAGATCTGAAAACATCCCCACTTCTACCACATCCAAATTAGTGTCATTACAGGGAAGGAGTCCAGATAAAAACACCCAAACCCGGGAAGCACCCGGGAGAGGCTGGGCACCTCTACGAGCAGCCCGCAGCACCAGCATCTGGCCCGGGGGCAGCCCACCTGCGAGAGGACCGCCGACCTTCCAGACCAGGCCAGGCTCCCCTCCGTGGCAGCTCCAGCTGCCCGCAAGGTGCCCACTCCCGGGGCCGTGTTTGCCTTTCTCATCAACCAAACAAAGCAGGAGAGATGCACACGGAGCCTCGGGAAAACGGGTCGGGACATTCCTCCCTCCGTTGCCCGAGCGCGCCGGCGCGGGGCCGCCGGGGGAGGGGGATGAGTTACCGCGCGTCCAGCTGCACCAGGAGGTAATAAAATGTGTTGCTAAGAGACAAGTGCCAAAGAAGTTCATTAAAGGACACTTTAAACCAAGCTGCCAGACTCTTCTCCCTTTAAAGGCTACTTATTTGGTCCTGTCCCTCGTGTTTATAATTAGATCGACAATATGAGGGCGGCAGTCCCCATCCGAGCCCACTCAGCAGAACCTGTTAATAAAATAACTTGAACAAGGCACTGACTTCGGCCGGGGCACGCGGTGCTGCAGGCCCGTTTTATTTGCGGGAATAGACTTGAGTTCCACTTACTAAAGGAGAGCTGAATGTTCCTGAAGAACTTCACGGCCCTCAGCTGGGCAACTGACTGTTTTCCCCTAACGGGGGCTGGGTCGGGGGGTGGGGGGTTCTCTACGGTCCAGAACTGCCATCTCTCGGGGCTCGCTGTCCTAGCCCCTGAAGGTTACAGAAGCTGAGCGCTCAGTCCGTGGACGCCACGTGAGATGGTGACCGGGGGAGAGGGAGGCAGGACACTGCTAGATCACGACCCAGTGAGACGGAGCCGTGAAGGGACACCAGCCCACCTCAGCTAGGCCTGGGTGATGAACGATGAAGCAGCAGCAAGCGGGGCTCGGGGAAGGAGCTCAGAAAGGCGGTCAGAGGACGCACGGCGGAGGACACGGCTCGGAGCTGGCTGCAGGAGTGCCCCCCTGGGCCAGCAGCGTTTAGAAAAGGCCTTAATGCGTGCACGACCCACGTCCACCCCGCACGAGATCTCACAGATGCAGACTTTCTGGTTCCTCCGGAAGTGTCAAAGGAGAAGGCTGCACGGGGCCAGGCCATGGGCTGATGGGGGATGGGCGGGGCCGGGCCACAGTGTCTCCCCCCTCCAGAGGGCAGGGCATGGTCTGTGCAGGGGTCCCAGCCCTCAGCAGCACCACGCGCTGCCTGTGGGTCAAAGTTTGTGATTCTGCGTTAGCGAGCGTCTCGGACTGGAATGAGGCAGTTACGGAATGCGTGATGAGCCTTAGCGTTTCTGAACAGGATGTCAGCGTAGGGAGAACCGGCCTGGTCTCCCCTCCGATCGCCATTGGTTGCTGCTTCCCGTTGGCTGATTAGATGCTGGTTTGGTGGACAAAGGACACAGAACCACTGATTCTATCCTGGGACAGCGCATCAGGGAAGTTCTCCACACTTGGGGAGTTAAAACTGCCCGTCTGGTAACTTGCAGTCTCTATTCAAAATTCTGCCCCATGGAAGGGCTGCTCCCTCTTTTATTTATTTATTTATTTATTTATTTATTACTTTATTTAAGAGAGAGAGAGAGATCACAAGTAGGCAGAGAGACAGGCAGAGAGAGAGGGGGAAGAGTGTTCCCCGCCGAGCAGAGAGCCCGATGCAGGGCTCCATCCCAGGACCCTGAGATCATGACCTGGGCCGAAGGCAGAGGCTTAACCCACTGAGCCGCGCAGGCGCCCCAGGGCGGCTCCCTCTTACACATTACAGCCAGTCGATGATTTAAGGGCAGGGGTCAGTGGTGCTGGAGAGGACAGCCTCCCCCAACCCTGTCCCATCAGCTCCCTGACCCCCCTCACGCTTACCTGTCACTCTCTCCCAGCCACACCAGCCTCCGCTGGAAAAGTCAGGCATGCCCCACCTCAGAGCGTTTGCACAGGCTGTGACATCTGCCTGGAACACTCTTCCTGCAGAGAACCATGAGGCTCCAGCTTCTGCAGGTCCGTGCCCCACAGCTGCCTTCTCAGTGAAGGCCTTAAGTCACGGAGAACTCTGTCACCCTGCTCCCTTCAAGCCCCCTCCCCAAGCTAAACACCCCAGTGCCTCCCCCCCACCGCCACATCCCAGCTCCGGCTTCAGATAAGGTGGCTCCTTGTGACCTCCCTGTGACAGGCCCACTGGCTGGAGCCACAGCCGTGACCACACTCAGGACGTGGTCTGGTCTCTGGTCTCTGGTCTCCGCCCGCAGTGATGCCCACAACTCTCAGGTCTCCTCTCCCATCAAGGCGGGATGAGCCCCTGGAGAGGCCTTCCTGAGCACCTGTCCCCTCGGCTGTGGCAGCTGGGAGGGGCTGGCGACGCGGGCATTCGGGGAGACTGTCAGACTATAGTCTCGGCGGGAACTCTGGTATTTAACCGTGGTGTGTTTCTTACCGCCCAGACGAGACGCATTAATCACAGAGAAGAGTTGGTATCACTGATTGTAGGAGATGCGGCTCGTCACTTTGTAACTTGCATCTCACGTTAAATTCTGGATCACAGTCTCTAATATGTATATATTTTTAATTGCATTTTCAAGTTCATTTACATGCGCAGATTGGCTTTCCGCCTGAATGACATCAAAGAGAAACACATCTCCCTCCTCCCTCTCTCTCTCGCTCTCCCCATGTGCCTTTTCCTCTTTTGTGGGGCAAAAAGCCTCTCCCCAGATCCGTTGCAGTATCACCTGGGGCAGCCTGCTGGCGCCCCCCAGGGAGACCCCAACGGACCTCTCCCAGACCTCTCCCAACCGCTGTTTCAAGTAACTTTTTGCTGCTTCCACACAAGAGATGAAAAGGCAATCCTGGCTTCCCTTCAAGACGACTGCTCCCCTCATATCACAATTTCTTAGCACCTTTTCCATTTGGGAGAGTGACTCTCCCCATGCAAGCCACCATCAGTCTCTGAAGGCGGGAGTGTGGGTGGGAGTGCGGGCCGGCGGCCAAGGTCATGGACAGCCCTGCAGGGACTCGTCCTGAACCAGCGTTTTGAAGCCCGCCCGCACCAGGGCTGCGATCAGGTTCAGTGAGATTCACAACATGGCAGTCCTGGAATGGGCTGGTCCTGCCGGCGCTGCCTGTCCCCTGCTTGTGCCAAATGGGGGTCACCTGCTCTTAAAGTCTAAGGACGGCTCTGAAACACCCCCAGGTATTGCCCCAGGGTCTTTCCTTGGCGGTCCTGCTGTCAGAAAGGACATCTTGTGCAAGAGTCCGGCACGTTACACAGCGGACCCCCACCAGGATGCTTCCCCAAAAAACCCTCCGATGAAGGAAATGTGACTGTTTGAACAAAAACAACACACAATTCTTGCACAAATATGTTGTGTGGTTGGGAAGACCGCCATCCCCTGGGGCTTGTCCTGGCTCCTGGGTGCCATCTCCAACTCCCCGTTCAGGGCCTCAGTTTCCCACATGTGACACGGGGGCTCAGCAGAGATACCCCGCAATGCCCCCCCATGCCAAGTCTTGGGGACACACATCCTAACTTTCCACGAAATCCCAAATCTATGACCCAGTCCCAGCTGTGGCCGCACCAATCCTTGGAGACAACAGCAACCCAGAGGTTTCCGTCCCAACAAAAAGCCCCCTACTTCTCCATGGCAATAGCATCTTTGGGGTGCCGCCAACCTTTGGCTTTGCACATTATGGTCGATCAAGCGATACTGCAAAGAGCTCCGTCTAACTCCACTGCCCTGCTGCGTGCTGGGAGTTACACCACGCACCTGGTACTCGGGTCCTCAGGACAACCTTGCCTGGGAAGCAGCATTACCCCCACTTTGAGATAAGGACTCGGCCACCTGCCCCTCCTATTGTCATCACTTGGAGGCTCAGGAGCCACTCAGCCTTGGACCAAAAAAACCCTAAAGTCCCCCGGGGAAGCACTTCTTCCTGCTGTTTTAACAAGACCGACACAGGTGCCAAGCGAAAGGAAAAAAAAGTGAAGTGTGGCCCATCTGAGCCCGCACAGGACGCCTGCTGTTGGCCATCGGACACTGAAACCAGGACGGAGCTGGAGGAGCATCTTCTCACGGTGCTCTGGAAACCGCTACCACCAAACAATAAGCCACAGTTAAAAAAAAAAAAAAAAAAAAACACAACTTAAGGAAGCAAGTCTCTTCCTTTGGAAAACAGAAGCCGTTTCAAAATGAGAAGATGTCTCCTCATGTCAGTGAGGACTAACCCTGAAAACAGGAATCCCAGCAGCCAAGCCAGAGGGGGCCAAGGTGGCACCAAGAGAGTGGAGGGCACGGCCCCGGGGACTTGCCACCCAAGGGTGGGGAGGACAGTGTGCTTTGGGGGCCAGCCCGAAGCTCGGCTTCCACGCTGCAGAGACCCTTCCCTGCACCCAGCCTGCCACCCACTCCCCATCCCGGTGCCCCAGGCAGAGACGAGATGCAGAGCCAGGGCCCTACCAAAGTTCTAGGACCTTGTACCCCAGAGTAAAGGTCCCGCTCATCATCACGGACCGGCTACCTCAAATTCACCGGCGCTTGTCTCTGATGTGCTAATTCCACGCAACTTCTATCTGAACGCACGCCCTGGCCACTTCTCTGAGTCGTGGCATGAAGTGCGCTCATCCCTCTCCCGACCACTCCAGCGGAGAGGTGAGGACCATGAGGCCCAGGCTGGACAGCAGCCCCGCCACTCACCGCCTGTGTGATGTCAACAAGCCCCTGACTCTCTCTGGGCTTCAGCCTGCCCTCAATTAAATGGAAGTTAGGAGCAGGCCTTTCCCAATGAGCTATGTGAACAGGGAATGGGTCGGTCCAAGAGAGCCCTCGGAGGGACTCGGCTCAGGCTAGCCTCGAACAGGGAAGCTGGGACTCAAGATGGAGAACAGAGGACGGCCAGGCCCCGCCTGCTGAGGACCCAGGGCTGAACGCATCGTCCTGCTGAACCCTCCGAGCACCTCTCCCAGGTCGCTTCTTGTGCACTTACCCTGTGCCACGCTCTGCAACCTCATTTGTAAGGGGCTGTGCTCCCCACGTTACACCCACTGAACGTGCAGTGGCCACAGGAGGGTGGTGTGAGGTCTACAGCTCCTGTCCGTCCAGTTGGAAAGCTCGTGCTTTTTAACCTCTTTGTTACGTGCCTCTGGGAGGCAGAAGTTAACAGCCTTCTTGGCGGCCCTCTTCTGGAAGGGAAATCAAACCCAGACTCCTTGTTCCATCAACAATGTACATTCTGAGCTGCATGGCCACGCTGCATCCCCTGCAGAAACCCGCCACTTCCACTAAAGTCCGCCTGTGTCTGGGTGGGGTGAGGGCCTTGGAGGCTGAGCAGACTGATACCCGTGCCCCCAAACAGGCCTCCCTGCCCTCCAGGTGTCACCGACACGTGCCAAGACTCTGCTCAGCGGCAGGAGCCCAGGCTGCCGGGGAAGGCGGGCGCTTTCTCAGGCCCAGGGCGAGCTCCGGCGGGTGAACAGGCAGCGGCACCTTCAGTGTGGGCTCGTCCAAGTGATGCAAAAGCAGCAGCAAGCCCGTGACGTGGGTCCTGGACAAAAGTGTCAGAGGAAAAACTTGCTAAATCACAGGGCTAATCATCATAGCCGGCAGCTCTAATGAGGCATCGTGGGATTACCAAAGTTATTATCAGAGTCATCTCATTGAAAAAATTCAAAGCTAATTGAAATCAATTGTACAGCCCCGTCAGCAGCTGTTTTAAGAGGCTGAATATCAAAGCGAAACTTGGACTGGCTGGAGAAAAAGGCACAGCCGATGTCCAGCTCTACCGGGAGCCACGGGGCAACAGGACGCCCTGGCTTGAAGAACGTGGGGATCAGGGAACAGTCGTGAGCAGCAGTGCAAAGGTGGCGCCCCCGAGGCACAGGGCAGGGCTCAGTAGGTGTCTCCTCTGGTCTCCGGTGCAAGGACCACAATTCCCTTTGCTTCCTGGTTGGGATGGGTCCCGTTACTACACCCACTTTACAGACAGGAAGCTCATGGCAGCAAAATGACTCGTCCAGAGCAACTCAGCCAGATGCAGGGTGCTAGGTTATGAACGGTGGTGGGGAACTTTAGGGTCTCTGCTCTTGTGGCTACGGGACATTTGACTCTACAAAGCAGGGGCCTGTCGGAGATGAGGCAGTGGCTACAACAGAAGGCCCCATCTCGGTGGTCCTAAGCTGTTTGACCTTGGGAAGCTGCCCTTCTCCAAGCGGTCCAGCAGGAGAGATTCCCCTGTCCGGCCTGCCCCAACTCATGGGATGATCCTGACTATTAAATAAAAAGACAGCATCAGAGAGGTGATGGGCCAGACAGACCCGCTGCAGAGTATGGAGCAGCAGATAGCCATCTCTACGAAGTTTGTCTCTCTGCTTCCCTACAGGTAGAAATGTCACCTCCTTGGAACGGTCCTCAAGCACCCATCAGAGCACACCCCCCACCTGCCACCAGCGTTGGTCCAGCGGTTGAATATCTCAAGCAGATGCCTCACCGGGGTTCAAGGAATAGGAAACCGTGGGGACACCTGTCTCCCCAGGGATATGTGGAATGTTTGCAGACAATGAAAGCACTTTCTAAGTGTAAGGAGCCTTACAAAATGAGACGTCCCCGTTGCTAATAACAGCGCCCCACCCACCATCCCCTCCACATCCCCAGCACTTGGTGGCTGCTCATCCAAGGCTCATGGAATTCAACCGAGTTCTTCCCGAGACAGACGTGCGCTGGATGATGCCGAGTGTAGGAAGCACGCGGAGGCACGGTGAGCTTGGTGCGCTCGGTGCCCGCACCGTGCAGGTTTATGCGGGTTTCGGGCGTCTGTGCGCACAGAACGCGTCCTGCTCTCAGCCACAATCGAGGACGGGGCGGAAAGACGGGGGCCGGGGTGGTGAGACCTTCAGATTCATACTGTGAGCCTTTTTCCAAGCAAGCATGTGTTGCTCTCACAGTAAAGACTTTTCTGAAAGCGCAATTCTTATCTTCTCACTGATAAGAGAGCTAATGAGAAGAACAGCGATCACCACCTTACTTCGTTACGGGTTCACTGCAGGAGAACGGCAATCGTTCTCTTAGCTCGAAAATGAGTCCCTCATCTTCAGTGCGGAATCCCGAAAAGTCAGTAACTGACGTCACATACGGGTTACGTACGCTTCGTGTATGTATTTATTGATTCAAATTAACATACTCATTACTTACTTTGCTTATCATATGCTCCGTAGCCAAAATAAAAGCAGTAACACAGACAGAACCAACAGATACGTGCATATGTACGTGGAGGTACACACATATATTTGTTTTTAAATCAACTGGCCAGACTTGCCAACTAGGTTTCTGGAAGCGCCACGGCTCCCAATGAATTTCTCAGCTCGAAAAAACTCTGGTGAAGGCGGGAGGAAGAGGACCCCAGCGGCCCCCGGCCCTCGCAGCCTGTTAGGTGCTGGTCGCCCAGGGCTATGGGGCAGCAGGTTCCCAGCCTCCTCCCCCATGTCATGCCCGGACCCCATCATCCGTGTGAGATCCTCCCTGCGCAGGTGACAAATACCCGAAGAGCTCATATGGCCTGGCCGGGCCAAGCAGGGAGGCAGGTCAGGCTTCCTTGTCCCTCCTCCCTTCCCATGTGCCCAGCACCATTCCTGGGGCTCTCGGCCTGTGTGCACTAACAGCCCCGGGCTCCATCTAAACCTACAGTGTAAAATCCAGGCCTTCATCCAGGCAAGTGATGCCTTCCTTGCTCTGGTCCCAGCTCGCCTTCTCTGATGCCCTCTCCTGCTGTCTGCCATGGTTTTACTGCCAGAAAGCTCACAGCATCTACAGGTTTCTTCAAGCCATTGTCCTTCAGCAGGCTTGGCCACCAGCTTCTCCTGTCCACAACCCCAGGCGTCCTCGAGGACCCCTCCCAGAACCCCCTCCAGGAAGCTATCCTCAGTCTCCAGGCCAGGAACAAGGCAGGTGCTCCCACAGCGGGACTTCCCCAGAACTCTTCTGGGCTCTTCTGGAAACACGGTTATCTACGGCTCCCTCTTTGGTGCGGTTTCCAAGGGCCGGGAACTGGGCGTCTTACTCGTTTCTGTCCGCTCCTCTCAAGCATACAATAACCTGCCATTTATTGCACGCCTACTACAGGCTGGGGATTCGGTGAGGACCATTCGGTGAATCACTACTAATCCTCATGCCTGTCTTGTTACAAGGTCTTCTGCTCGCTCAGCAAATGTGCAATCCATCCCTACGGGGCACTGCCTTGAGAATACAGGGTCAGAGGAGAGCAGACGGGCCCCCACCCTTCACAGAGCTTACAGTCCAGCACAGAGCATAGGAAAAGAGAAACAACACCCAGCACTCTCTAGAGGCAAGGAGATGCTCACGGTGCCAGAGAAGCTGCCGAAAAGCAACCACGGAGACAGCGCTGCATGTGTAGGAGGGAGATGGGAGTAATGCCCTGAGTGCAGATCAAGAACATACCAGAAGGGGCAAGAGGAGATGCAGTATGTTATTCATGGAAGGAAACGGCCCAAACACCATCAGCTGGTAAACGGCCACGCAGACTGTGGTCTCTCTGCACGATGGAATATTATTCAGACACGAAAAGGAATGAAGGGCCTCTACCTGCTACGGCTCGGATGAGCCTGGACAACGCTACGCTCAGGGAAAGAAGCTGGTCGTACACACCGCACGTCATGTGATTCCATTCACAGGAAACACCAAAAATAGGCAACTCTCTAGAGAAAGAAGGCAGATCAGTGGCGGCTTAGGGCTGGGCGGGGGTGGGCAGCCAGTGACAGCGTTCTTTTTGAAAGATGAAAATGTTCTAAAATTGATGGTGATGACAACTGCAAATCTCTGGGAATATATTAAAAAAAAAACACACAAAACACTTAATTGTGCACCTTAAACGGGTGAGTGATACACTAGGTGCATTATACTTCAATAAATTGTTTTGGGTTTTGTTGGTGGTGGGTTTTTTTATTTGTTTTTCGGTTTGGTTATTTATTTATTTATTTATTTATTTATTGGTTTTTATAGGGGATGTATTGTAATCTTCCAATTAAGAGATGATTGGGGAGGGACCTGGGTGGTGGAGGGGGGAGGGGGAAGTGGAAGAGGGACTCTAGGAACAGGGCTCCGGTGAGTGTGGGAGGGACACGGGCTGCTGAGGGCAAGGGTGGTGGTGAGCCAAGCCAGGTGGAGGCTGCCACCCTAGTCGGTACTCTTCCCTACAGGGGACAGAATGTGGAGCTTTGGGACATTTTCTCTTTAGCATGTGATGATGCTATATCAGAAGCGTGACAACTTCCAATCGAAGTCAGGAAGCCGAAAATTTACCCTCCTGGATAGGGACGGACTTGAAGAAACTCTTGGAAAACAGCTCTGTCCTTTTACCGAGGGACTGCAAACAATCGGGAGCTTTCGGAATAAAACCCAGCCTGCAATTCTGTCCGGTGCAGTCCCTCCGGTGCCCACCGTGGCTAGTGAATCATGGTGAGGACATGATTCAGCGCCCGGGGTACGTGCCACATACATAATACCTTTCAAGAAGACAGTTTTATTGCTGCACTTAAGGACAGTCCCTCAGAATCCAGAGTCCATCAAACCGATGGATCCAGAGGTATGAAAGGCCCCCAGTTCACCTCTGGGCGGGTCCCTCTCTCACAAGGCCACACCTGCGCAGTCTGCAGTTAACACATGGGGCTCTTCTCAGTCTGGTGAAGCTGAACTTCATGAAGTTGAGGTCTGCAGACGCCCGGTACACGTGGCACCCAAATGTCGTGCTGAGAGCTCCAAAGAGGGAAGGAAAAAAAAAAACCAACCAACCCAGTACTTATGATGGGTCTGTTATTTACATGGAAGTGCTTGTTGCTTGACAATTTAGATAAAAATGTTCCTGCCTCTCTGCGTGTGCTGCAAATTCATGGCGTAAAACCACTGGAGCAACTAATGGAGTCTTCACACATCATATCTCCTTAAAGACGAGGGGTCCGTCCTCCACTGGAATTCAAAACCTTGGCAGCCAGGCGCGGCCACACCTGGGAAGGCGGCCTGGACTAATGCAGCTCTGACCAACTCCCCACACCTTTTTTTTTTTTTTTAAAGCAAAAAATATGAACTCTGTTTTCAAACAGCAAGGTTCTATGGAAGCTGGCTTCCTGGTTATCCCCTCATCCACCGATGGTGGGAGACACACTGGAGAGTTATACAGGATTTGTATCTCTCTACTTCTGACCAACAACCAACCTATTTACTTCTGAGTCCTTGATAAACATCTTTAAACACTTGTTCATGTTTCTAGAAATCACTGAAATAATTCCAGCGTCAAGGGCATGAATGGGAAATTGATGGCCCGGCACCAAAACATATTACTCAGCGGCTATCGTGTTTCTAACAGATGTGGAGATGTGGGTAACGGGGTCCTCGGTCGGTTCCCTTTACTACGTCGCTCGTCACCCGCATGTGCACTTTTAATGGAAACTTAACCTTTACAGCCCACATTGCAGCCATTCCAGGCGGGAGCAGCACAAAAACACGTCTTCGTAAGTGTAAATGGTCTGAGTTTCTTCCTGAGCGAAGCCACAAATGAGCACTACCTTTCATTTTATGTTGAGTCAAAAACAAACTCGAAAAGACTGGCCTTTCCCTACCTGCTCCCACATTTCGGCTTCTCCCGGGGAAGCTTCCGAAGTCACCAAGCAGAGCCCCGCTGCTCCTCTTCCAGACCCTGGGTGCAGCCCAGAATCACCTCCAAGGGCTTGTGCATGGACCTTTCCTCAGCCGAGCTGCCAATCACCACCAAACTCTCCCAAGGAGGGAGAGACGAGTAAATGTTAAGTCTACCCAACTCATTTCATAGGTGACCTCTGAAAGATTTCACCTCGGAGCTGGGGAGAGACCAGGCAGCTTTATTAGCATGCCGCACCACGGCCTCAGCCCCCTCCCCTCCCTCTTTTATGAGCCCTTGTTATATAAAATGCCACAAAGGGAAAAGGGGGAAAAAAACAGACAGTTCCAAACACAAGTTTCCATGGCCAGGCCCAATGCTGGCTGCTTACCAGATGTTATATTTAGTCATTTAAAAAAGAAACATTTTTAAAAGGCCAGAGAACAAAAGTTTTCCTTGTTTCCTTTCTTTTTGAACACACACTTCACACACACAAAAAGATGGAGGTGCAGTCCTTTCGCAAGCATCTTTCCTTCCCCGAGTTCAGATTTAAAGGCAAAGGCAGCCTGGAGTCGGACAGCTCCTTCCCCGAAGCTGCACCGGAGCCTCCGAGCAGAATTTTCAAATGTTTCCCTCAGCCTCATCTAAATTCCGGCATGACAGATAATAAATAGCTACTCATTTACTATCATCATAAAATTTTAAACAGCCTTGAAACAGTTGCTACAATACAGACGAAATGATCAAACCCAAGCTCTGAAAAGCCACTCCAAATAGTGAAACTATTGCCATGCAGAAGCACACATAAAGACATTGTTGCCATAAAAGCTGCGGGATTACTGGATTCTCTCTCCCTCTCCCTCTCCCCCCTCCCTCTCTCTCTTAAATCTTCCACTCAGAGCCTAAGAGTCAACAACTTGCCGTTTCACCCAGTGAAAAAAGGGCTTAGCAACCCTCAGCTATCACCCCGTGCGGGATTTGATGATGGGGATTTTTTCTTAAAAAAAAAAATAAATAAAGTATCTGATTTGATTCTGCACAGTGATTAAACATCTTTGTGCTCAGCGAAGGGTCTTCCAACCCCTCCCCCTCCAAAAATGGCATCAAAGCAATCAAAATGGTAATGCCGGGCCTGGGTCCCCTCCCCCCGCGAACTCCCCGACTTCGCCGGGGCCGCGCGCCGGACCCCCCTCCGGCGGGAATGGAAGCTTCCACGCCCGGACGGGGGCGCGGGCCAGGCGGGCGGGCGGGCGCGCGCGGCCGGGCGGGGGGGGGGGGGGGCGCGGCACCGACAGAAAGGGGTTAATGCATTCGTCCCAACCCTCCCGTCCAGCCGGGCGCCCCCGACCAGGCGCGGACCCGCGGGGACAGCCATCTTTCTTTCCGCAGCCCCCGGCCACCTCCTCTCCGCACGCCCCCTCCCATCACTTTTCAACTTTAAAGACTCGAAATTTACACCCGGCTTCCGAGTTCTCCGGCTCCACGGTCGCCGCCACCCCCGCCGATCTCGTCCACGTCTCTCCCTCCACCGAAAACCCCTCCGGGGAGGGGCCATCGGATCGGCGGCCGGGAGTTGGGAGAGGACGGAGGGGGCCACATCAGCGGCCGCGGAGGGGGCGGGGGCGACGCTGTCCAAGTTTGGCGCTGACGGCTGCGGCCGGCATTCCGAAGGAAGCGCGATCGATGGCCAGGGGGTGCGGCGGGGCGGGGGCGGGCCCGCGGAGGGGAGGGGCCGCGGGGAGGGGCGCCGGCGCCCCCGCCCCCGCCAGCCTCGGAGCCCCGGGAGCGCCATTGGCTGCGCCGCTCAAAGTTCTCGGCTCCGGGCGGCGCGGGGAAGGGGCGGGAGCGCGTTTGCGGGGAGCCGGGCGAGGAGGGGGAGGAGCGGAGGGGGAGGGGCGCGAGCGGCGGGGAGGGAGGGGGCGGGGGCGCGCGGCCGGCCGCGCTCTGGCGGCGGCATCTGTTCGTGGTGCTGAAACCCCGAGCGCTGAGCTCAGCGCAACTAAGTCACAATGGACAACTTTTCCTCCCCGGAGGGGCCGGGAGGGGGGTCGGCGGCCGTGCCCCACGCCGCGAGGAGCTCCTCGGGTGTCCCAATCTACGCCTGGAGGCCAGAGGCCAAAGTTGGGGCAGAACTGGGGGGTCCTGGGGGCGCCTTTCTTTTGTTCCCCGCGAGCTGGCGTCAGGTTCCGAGAATAAAAAAGTGATGCTGGAGAAGTGGAGGGGAGGGGGGAGCCCGGAGGAACGACGCTTTAAATCAGGTTTGCAATGGAATCCAGAAATCGCTTCCAAGGAGTTTGGTATCCAGGCCTGAAATAGCGACCCCCGCCACCCCTACCCTCACAGCGGCGTGAAGTGGGGGACACCCAGCCGGGAGAAATTGCTACATTCCAAAAACATGTCCACCAACTCAAAATGGACGCCGGGCTGCTCGCCGCCTTTTGAGTGCAGCTTCTCTCTTTCGGCCACTGCCGGAGCCTTGCTCTCCCCCCCTCGGCCTCCAAGAGCCCGGCTCTTTCTTTCCAGAAAAGAGGGGGCGGGTAACTTTGAGGGCTGCAGACAGACTCCTTTGGGAGTCTGAGCGTGCGGCGCCGAGGCCGGCACTTTTTAGGGTGCTGCCAAAGTGCCGGGCGACCCCTCCTCCCCACCGCGGGCGGAGTTTGGGGGCGCAGGCTCCAGCTCGCTTACTTGTTTGTCGCTGAGCGCGGCGATCCGCGGTTGCCTTTCGTGGAGCTGCTTCTTGAGGTCGCCGTTCTGCGGAAACACGGAGGAGCGGGCTCAGGCCGGCCACCCCGGGGGGTCGAGTGCGCCCGGGGCCCCGCGGGCCGCAGCCCCCCCCCACCCCCGACAGCTCGCGGACCGGGCTGTCCGCAGCGCCCCAAGTTCCCCGGGCCGCGTCCTGCACGCGCGGCGGCCGGGCAGTGCCGCGCGGGGCCGCTTACCTGTGGCTGCCGCCTCATCGGGGCAGCTCGCGGGGCGGGGCGGGGGCCGCGGCCACCCGGCGGCGCGCCCCGAGCCGTGCAAGTTTGCAGGCAGGGGTGCGTGTGCGAGTGAGTGTGAGTGTGACTGTGTGCCGGGGGAGGGGGGAGGAACAAAGAGCCAAGTAAACACGGCGAGTCCGTGTCGAGCAAAGCTCATAAATATTCAAGTCGCGTCCTAATCTCCCCAACACACACACGCGCACGCCGCAATTCCGCTCGGGCTCCGGCCGCCACGCCGCCGCTAGCCCGAGCAACAATCGCCAAAACTACTTTTGCAAACTGTGCCGGGTTGCACGGGGCTGGGGGCCGGGTGGGGGCTCGGTGGGGGCCGGGTGAGGGCCGGGTGGGGTCGGTCCACGCTCCCACACAAACACCCCGGGGCAGGCTCTCGAAGGGGCCCCTTCCTGGCACCCTCAGTCCTGCAGACCCTGCGTGGAGAAAGAGAAGTCGCGGGGCTCGGGTCCCACGGGGTTCGGACCCCACCCCCCAAACTGTGCAAGATTGCGAGAGAGGAGGGAGGAGGAGGAGGAGCTCGGGGGGCGGGGGGCCGGGCTCGTAAAAACTCCCCCCGGCCCCGGGGCAGGCTGGAGGAGGAGCCCTCTCCGGGCACCTTCAGCGGTGGAGACCCTGCGACGACGAGGAAGAGGACGCCGGGCTCGGGGCCCTGAAGCCCCCCACTCCTGGCTCGGGGCCCCCGGCCGCCTACCTGGTGGCGCGCGAGTTCCACGGCGAGCGCCTCGGGCCGGCTCTGCAGCTCCATCCCGGCAACTTGGGCAGCACTTTGCGCTCACTTTGGCCCCGGCTCCCGGGAAGTTGCGCGACTCCGCCGGGGCGGGAGCCGGCGGGGGCGGACCGGGCGTCCGCGGCGGGGGGCGCACACGAGCCCCCTCCCCCGAGGCCGAACCGGAGGGAGCCGGTGGGGGGCGAGTCTGGCGAGGGGGAAGAAAGGCGGCCGGGCGCCGCGGCGCCGAGCTCGCGGCCGCTCCAACTCCTCAGGCCGGCCGGCAAGTTGCGCCGGGTCCCCGGGCCCCCCGCGCTGGCCGGCGCATGGCCCCCAGGCGCCCGGGAGCCCCGCGCAGCCCCGCGCGCGCCCGCCCCGCCGCCGCCGCCGCCCGCGCGAGCCGCCGGCCCGCAGGCGCGATCGGCGCCGCGGCGCGCGCCTGGATCTCGCAGGGCCTCGGCAAAGTTGTGCCTCGGCACGATGCTAATTCGGCAGTGCCCGGATGGAGCGGGCCGGGGCGGCGGGGGGCGGGGCCGGAGCCCGCCGCCCGCCCCGCCCCGCCCCCGCCCCGCCCGCGCGTGCGCACTGCGGCCCCGCCGCGGCCCGGCTCCCCGACCCGAGAACAAAAGTGGCGGCGCGGCGGGGCGCGAACTGGCCGGCCCGCGGCGGGGGGCTTCGGGCCCCGGGGCCGCTCGGGCCGGACGCCCCGCCGTCTCTCCGCCCCCGAGCCCAGCCGCCCGCGGGGAGAACGGGCGGCGCAGCCCGAGGCCGGGTCGTGGGTACTTTCCGGTGGAGGGTAAAATGCCCGTTTCTTCGTTTCTTTCCTGCCCCGGCGCTCGGGGCCCTTCTCTGCCCGCTCTCCCGGCCTCGGGCAGCTCCGTCGCCGACTTCACTCACGTCGCCTGCCGGCCCTCCCGCCGTCCTGCACGCCCCGCGGCTCCCGGGGAGGTGGCGCTCGTGCGGAGGCCGGGGTCCCCCTGCGCCCCAGGCCCGCCGCGGTGTCTGGACGGGACGAAGACGGGTCTCCTGACTGTCCCTGTAGTGGCTTTTCACACTCACAGTTAAACTCTCAACAGATGTCACCAGACTTTTTAAGGCTGTTGTTAAAAATCGTAATCGCGCCCGGTCGATGTGACATGGTACGAGCAGCCGCCGAGGTCGTATCCCCAAACTCCCAGCCCAGAGCCGATGTCTCTGCCTCGTGAACATCCCAGTGCTTTGTGCCCTGCCCCGGCGTCCCGGTACCTTTGGAAGACGCTGGGGGTTGGGGGGACCGAGCAGTCTTCTCTCAAAGGAAACGTTTAAACTGATAAATCATTATAACTTCATATTCCTGCACAGCCCAAGAAATACCTCGGCTCACACAATCCCCCAAAGCCCCATTCGACATATGGCCCTCATCCCATGTCACTTGTGCCATCAGAAGTTGTTGGAGTGTTTTTTCAGGTCAGGACCCCAACGTGGCTCTGGCCTCTGTTCAGGCTTTTGCCAAAAGTGACTTATGTGTTGGTGCCTTGGACCCCAGACACCAGGGGCCTCTCATCTCTGACCCCAGCACTAACCTTTAGGAAAAACTCAGTAATGAATCGCCGGTGGGTCTGTGAGCTTCGTCATCCAACGCCAAACTAACGCGTGTTCTAAGTGGTCATGATCCATTTGGTCTAGCACGGACCAGGGACAAGCACGGTTCACCGAATGCAAAACAAAAGGTCTGATGCTGGGAAGAAGTTCTGGCTCCTTCCACTCTGGGTTCAGCCCAGCTCAGGATGGCATCCTCCTGCTTCAGGGCTTTCGTTGGCCCCGGGCGCCAGTTGGCCCCAGCCTGGTAACGTGGACGGCCCCAGGGAGCAGTGTGTTGCGAGAGCCTGGGGCAGCTGGCCAGTGTGAGCGCATTCCTACTGTAATCTCTGTAAACTTCACTGGCTTTTTGGTAAAGATTTATAATAATCTCATTGGCCATGTATGTAATTAAATCAGCAGACAGGACTCTCAGGTCGTCTGTGACCCAGGTGCGCGCTCCGGCAGGTGCCGGCTAGAGGAGAGGGCTTTCTGCCGTGGAGCCTTTGAAATGCTGTCTGCAAGTTTCTGTTAATTAATTCAGGGCGCAGTAATGATGTCTGCTTGGCCCTCTGTTGTTTTCCTAGCTACCTAATTCCTGAGCAAGCAACGGAGGCCCAGGGCTGGGACGCGCTCTGACGATGAGGGAGTTGAAGCTGAAGTTCTTGTGAGCAAACGTGCAGAGTCTGGTGCCGTCACCGCGGACTTCCCGCTCTCTGACTCCGTCCTGCTCTCCAGGCCGCCCTCCCTTTGCCCATGCTGTGCCCTCCATGTGGAGTGCCCTTTCCCTCATATCCTACCTTTAAAAAGCCTCTTCATCCTCCCGTGTTCACCTCAAATGCCCCATTTCCCAGGAAACTTACTCTGGTTTCTACACATGAGTTCTTCACTCCTCCCTGGGGAGACCGGCCAGGTGGCGGAGCTCCTTAGTGTGAGGCACTTTCTGTCCCGTAAGAAAGGGGATTGCTTTTCTCCCCACGGGCGCCCAGGCCAGCTCCGAGTCTGGTCTGTGAGCAGAGCTCGGCATCTGTGTGCTGACAGATGACCCCATGTGCCCGGAGCCAAGCAAGTGCTTAACGGAGGGGGGGCGTGGCTGGCTGGCTGCTAGGAGAAACACAGTCCGTTTCTGCAAAGATGGACAATTAATAATTGCCACAGAAGTGAGCAGTGTCTACATACCATCCCACCACCCATGTTTCTCTTCCCCTGCATCAGTGGACAGGGGGCCTGGATTAAAGCTTGAATACCTGAGTTTGAGACTCGGTCCGTCCCTTAACAGTCTCAGACCTTAGGCAGTTACTCCACATCTCCTACCTCTGTTTCTTCAGATGTCAAATGGGAATGAGAATTATCCGGCCAACCACAGTCACACCCAGATCCACTCAGCTCCTGTAGCCCCAGACCTTGGCTACTAGCTCAGGGGGGAGCCCCAGTCCCGGTCCATTGCTGGCTTAACCAGGCAGAGGTGAATGCCGGCCTGCAGCACGGTCTCCACCCCACAGCTGCCATGGCGGGAGCTGCAGCTCCTCCAACCCTGTGGACCCCTGGGGGCCTGGCTGCTCCCCGCCTCCCCTGCTGGTTTCTGAGTGAAGCTTTGCACCTTGGACATGGATCTGGCCTTCACGCTCTTGGACAAAGGGTGAAGGAACACAGACTGGGAAGTCCGGGGACCTGGCTAGTACTCCATCAAATGAACTTGAAGCAACCAGAAGCTGATTCACGCAGGAGCCAGCAAATCAGTATCACTCCCTTCCTTGGCGGGTTGGATGCTCTGGGGGAGACCCGCTTTGTGTGAAGTGGCGGGCGTTGTGGGAATCCATCACCTTGACTTTGCTTTCCTGCCTTCCCTCCCTTTCTCCACATCTTGCTGCCCTAGGATTGTACCCCAAGAAAGAGACTGTAAGGTTTGTGTTGTCTCTGTTTTCAAAGATCCCCAGCTAAGATGGGGAAGAGCTACAGGGTTCTGATGAGGGTTCATGGGATCACATATAAGAAAGACCTTGGGGCATTAGAACGAACTGAAAGTGTTGGTGATAATTCTCAGACTAAAGAACGGGTCTTCAGTTTCTCCCCTGCATGAAAGGTTCCCATAAAAAGACAAGGTGCATCTTGAAAGAAGACCTTGAAAGCTCCTCAATAAGCATTTAATATGCACCTGCATTGTACAGGGCCCTGCACCGGGTGCTGTGTGACAGACATCCAGTTAGACAGGTCTCAGAGCCCTCGGGGGACCGTGGTGTATGGTGAGGCTCCAAGAGAGAAAACACAGACGTGAGGAATGACCATCCCAGGGACCCTGCATTAAGGATAGCACAGAGTGAGGGGAATGGGGTAGTGGGGGAGGGAAGGGTTAATTCTGGGAAAGGTGGTCTGAAAGGGGCTTGTCCAGAAGTGATTTGAGCAGAGCCTTGAAAAGGTAAGAATAGCTTTGTTCTGGATTTTACCATTCAAGAAGCATTCTCCATAATCTGTGATCTCACTGACCCTCAGCGGAGTTCCAGGACGTAGGTCGGGTACCCCAGTTTTGAAGGTTGAAGGACCAGTGCAGAGGGCTCTGGCTTGACTAGGAGGGAGGCACAGACTGAGGCAGAGGAGACCCGGGCTCTTCCCCTCAGGAGCTGTGTGATCTTGGGCAAGTTGGCTGACGACAGCCTGGGTTTTAATGACAGGGAAAGGTACTGTAGCTGAGGTAGCAGCATAAGCCAAGGTCCTGAAGCAGAGACATCAGAGGCCTCTCAAATTTTTACCCTTTTCAAGGCTCTGCTTTAATGGTGGAGAGGAGTAGGATAGAAAAGTTCATGAGACCAGATCACGTGGGTTTCAATGTGGCAGGACGGCGGGGGGACCTGCCCAAGGTTTCTGCAGGGTTCCGGTGGAGTCTGTGCTCTGAGATTACCGCATGGTGATGTAAGGGATGTGGACAGGTAGGGGCAGCTGGGAGGTGGAGGCCAAGACTCAGGAAGTGCCCATACTTGGCCTGAAGGAGAAGAGAAGGAGGCAGGTTCCAATTCCTGGGGCCACCCCGGTCTCCTGCACAGATGAAGGAAGGGGAGCAGCAGGAAGGAACTCGAAAGTCTGGTGCAGGACGCACCCGTTATGAGGGAGTTCTCGGGGAGGCTTTAGACTTGACTTTTCATTAGGTGCTGCTGTGGGGCCCGTTTATGGAGAGCCTTCCCTCTGCCCTCTGGAGAAGACACCCTTTGTGTCAAGTGATCCTGTGGAGGTGAGAACAATTATCCCCACTTAATAGACAAGGACACTGACGTCCAAAGTGGTTCCAGAACCTTCCCAAGCTACATAGCTATGGATGCGGTATCCACACATTGCCTACAACAGTCCCGTTCACGATTACTGTCCTGGGTAATATTTAAGTGTCCTTTTTTACTCTGCAATGTGTCCCAGCCTGGATGGCTAATTGTATGGTCAGCTCACCATAGGGACTGCGGCAAAATTCACCCCCACCCAGGTCTCATGGCCCTAGAGCCTCGTCTTCCCAGTACTCCGCTCTGTCTCGCCCAGCACGGTGCCCCATCGTCTGGAGCAGTGGCCAGAGGTCAGGATTGAAGCCTGGGGCACTGGTGCAGGGGACTCAGGTTTCAAGGGGGCAAGGCCCAGGAGAGCCTCAGCGTCACAGACTGTTACTCTGCTCCCTGAACATGGGTGGTCAGGGCCTGTCCCATGGCTTGCCCACAAACTCAGAGCCTGGCTGCAGAATCTGAGAGACGTCTGCCACACACGGACAGGCTCAAGCTTGGAGCCCGCTGTCCTGGAGCATCTCCTGGGATGTCACTGGGCGCCTGCACTGACCAAGCCCTAATCTAAGCTCAGAGGCCCCAAGGGTAGCAACACCACCAACCGACCCTAGAGTCAGCCTCACCTCTGATGTCCCACGTTACACGCACTTCAGGTAATTAGTCCAGTTCAGATCATACTGGATTAGGGTGGACCCGATCTCCCCTATGACTGACGTCCTTATCAGAAGAGGAGAGGAGGGACCCAGACACACACGGGACGATGCTGTGTGATGACAGAGACAGAGATTGGTGTCCCTAAGCCGAGGAACACTAAGGATTGTCAGAGCCACCAGAAGCTGAGAGAGAGGAGGCCTGGGAAGGATTCTCCTCTTCTGGAAGGACCAGCCCTGCAAACACCAGGATTTAGGGCTCTGGCCTCCAGGCTGTGAAAGGATACATTTCTATTTCTTTAAGCTCCCAGTGTGTGGTACCTCGTTATGGCAGCCCGGGAAACCCACACTCGGTCGGGAGCCTCCTTTCTGATGAGCAGACTGGCTCTGGTCCCCGTCCCACTGCCCCCCCACAGTCCTGCAGGCACGCAGACCCTCACTCCTGCATCTCCCAGGGAGAAGAGGGGAGCACAGGGCTGGTCGTATTCAGGTCCACAGTGATCCAGAACCTGTCAGGTTTTAGAAGTCATAGGATGCACTTGCCAGACATTCCCGACAGCCCCCCGGGGACCAGTGCATCACCCAGCAATCACACCCCTCAGTATTCCTGCTGCCAAATGTGCGAATGTCCAACAGAAGGGGAAAGAGAGCCACTGGACGACCTCCCGTCAGCTCACATCAGGGTCTGCTGCCAAACAAGCGTGAGCATCAGACTCATCGGTGTAACACCGAGCCTGGTTGGGACTTCAGAACCCCACATAAGGGACGGCGCACACAGTCCGCCCACTGGGAACTCTGATTTCCCTTCCTCGCCAGGCTGGCCTGGGCCCCTCCATGTCTCTAACTGATTCCATCTACACAGCAGCTCCCAGGCCAGGGAGGACAGGAATAATGGCTGTCCGGCTACCAGGGGGGAAACTGAGGCAAGGAGATGCTCTAACAGGACCCACTCGTGGTCACCAGGAGCCCATCACAGCACAGCCCCCATATCTCGGCCCCCACCCATGGTCCCATCGCCTCTAAACACCAGAAGCATCCGCTCACCTGCAAGGGTCAGGTCAGGGTTCATGTGTATTCGTTCCAGGGTCCTTATAAAGCTCCTCGTGCTGGGGGACTTCATCCGCAGAGATCTATGCTCTTGCTGACTGGAGGCCGGAAGCCACGAGCAGGGTGGGTTACTTCTCAGGCTGTGGGAGACACTCTGTTCAGGCTTCTCCCAGCTTCTGGGGTTTGCTGGCATTCTTAGCATCACCCCAATACCTGCTTCTGCTTCCAAATGACAGGCTCCCTGTGGACGTGCCCCTGTGTCCAAAATTCCCCTGTTTATCCAGGACCAGTCACCCTGGATTCAGGGCCACTGTCATCACTTCATTTTAACTTGGTGACTTCTCTAAAAACCCTATTTCCAAATAAGGTCCCATGCTGAGGTACTGGGATTAGGACTCCCACGCGGGAATACTGGGGAACACGGTCCAACACAACGGCTTATCGGGAGATTTCTCTCGGAGATTTCTCTCTGGGGAACACTGAGTTTCCGTTCATTCCCCACGCACCTATGAAGCACGGTGCTGTGAGCTCTTAGTCCTTGCTCCTGATTTGCGTATCTAGTCCTACCTAGCAGGCGTGCACAGGGACTCTGGCGGGACTTCAGCTTGGACGTTTTGCTAATTTGGGAGGGAGTCTGCTCCTCTCCTTCTCAGCCCACCTCCCTGCCCTCCCCTCTGGAGCCACGCGTCCCACCTGGTTTGTGAGTGGAAAAGACAGGACGCCCGTCCATGCGCTCTGGGAGCCCTTTACCGAACAGAGGAGACGTGGAACCGAAGCTGGTGGGGAGGCCTTGGCTGACATCATGATCATGACCTGAGCTGAAGGCAGAGGCTTAACAACTGAGCCACCAGGCACCCCAGGATTTTATTTTTAAGTAATCTCTACACCCAACGTGAGGCTGGAACCCATGACCCTGAGATTGAGTCACGAGCTTTACCAACTGAGCCAGCAGGGCGCCCCTACAGTTCAACCTTTTTTTTTTTTTCCCCCAAATAGTTATTCCCAGGAGTCTTCAAAGGTTACGTGGCTTCACAGGGCATTTCCAAACTATATACCTATTGCTACGTCAGCTAGAGCAGAAGGACAAGTCCTCCACGTACGGATTATATGTTGTCAATGAACTGGAGAACGGCTAGGTCCTGTCGTCCAAAATCCCTTCAAACACGAATGGGACGGCCTGGAGGCTGATCGAACGCCCCCAGAGCACCGTGGTGCCCCTTTCCAGACTGGGGAAGGTTCCGTGGGTCTGGCCCAAGGCTGAGGCTCCCTGTGTACCTGGAGAGGAAGAGGATGAGGCAGGAGCCTGCATGGACCGGTCGCCCCCACTGTGTGTGCCTGCATGGACGGGTCGCCCTCACTGTGTGTGCCTGCATGGACCGGTCGCCCCCACTGTGTGTGCCTGCATGGACGGGTCGCCCCCACTGTGTGTGCCTGCATGGACGGGTCGCCCCCACTGTGTGTGCCCACCCCAGGCTAACTAGGCTGGTTCACCACTTCATTATTCCAATCAGCCTGGGGCCCTGCCCCCTGCATGGCAGATGTGATTGCCCAATGTTTGAAAGGCAAGGCCAG
Source organism: Mustela nigripes (assembly GCF_022355385.1). Classification (NCBI taxonomy): domain Eukaryota; kingdom Metazoa; phylum Chordata; class Mammalia; order Carnivora; family Mustelidae; genus Mustela; species Mustela nigripes. Next base: position 4,293,286 of record NC_081562.1, on the reverse strand, counting down.
GGAAGCTAAATAGTGGTCCCAGATCTTGGCCAGTGTGGGCTGGGGTCAGGATTCGAACTCAGAGCTGTCTGGTTCCAAACCCAGGATGGTTCCACCGCCCCCAACCACCTCCCCTGCTAGCTGGGTCTCCATCCTGGTGCCATTACAAGTTTAGGGTCAAAAAGCTACGTGGGGATTTTCTCTCCCCCAATGCGTTTTCTTATCTCTCCTGCCGACAACGGTACAGTTTTCAAAGGCAGAAATCAAAACCCAGAGAAACCCTGTTCCTGAGGCAAGACGGACCCACAGACAGCTGTATGTCCTCAACGTACGCGGCCTGGTGAGCTGGGGGCAAGTGTGCACCCATGAGACCATCACCGCAGTCAAGGCCATGAACTTGTCCTTCATCTCCAAACGTTTCCTGCTGCCCTTTTTAATTTAAGACTTTTTTTCAAAGATTTTATTATTTGACAGAGAGAGCCACAGAGACTGAGGGAACACAAGCAGGGGGAGTGGGAGAGGGAGACGCAGGCTTCCTGCTGAGCAGGGATGCGGGGCTCCATCCCAGGACCCTGAAATCATGACCTGAGCTGAAGGCAGACGCTTGAGGACTGAGCCATCCAGGCACCTCATATTTAAGACTTTTAAAATTTTTCCTTTTTTTCTTTCATGGTAAGGGCACGTAAGATCTAGCATCTCAACGGAATTTCGAGCACTCAGCCTGGTACCTCTAACTACAGGTCTGTGGGGGACAGCACCCCCCCAGCTTCCTTCGTCAGCCTCAGCCCCTGTGAATGTCTCTATTCCCTCATGCAATCAGCCCTAACACGGGGAGCAGAGATGTGGACTGGGCTGAGAGAGACGTTCAGAACTTGCGAAGTGGGCGCTGGACGGAGGGGAGATGAGACTCAGCCGGTGCAGAGAACTTTCCAGGGGCAGCATGAAGCCTGTCCACACGTGCTCTTTGATTGATGATCCCATAAGAGCCCCATTCACAGAGGAGAGAACCAAGCAACCAGAGTCACCCAGCCTGCAGGTCGGGCGGGAGCCCTACATTTCAATCCGGGTCTGCCGGATCCCAAAATGGTGGCCGTCGAGTCAAGAGGAGCCCCGGCCAAAGGGAAACCAAAGGGAAGCTCTCTGGGCCCCCAGGCTGGGAGTGGCAGCGGCGGATAAGGGGACTGGTGTTTGAAGTCTTCAGCCTTTCTTCTGGGAGATGTGGCCACCATGCTGACAGCCTCGGGGTGAGGGGGGCATTCGGGCTCCTCCTGGTGAAAGTGGTGGATGTGGACAGCGAGTGAGAAAATGGCCAGGGAAGGACAGGGGTTTCCAGCTGCAGCCGGACTGCCTGGCACCCACGGCAGGAGCCGCAGAGACACAAGCCGTCCCCGCCAGGAGCCAAGCTCCGGTGCCACGTAGAATGCTTCGGTCCCAAAGCTTCTATTATTAGCAGAACCATCCTAATTAGTACTTTTACGCCCACATCCTAGACTCCAAGTTAGAGCTTCAATTCTCTTCTGAGAGTGAGTCCGTGTGTCGCACATACATGTCCAAGGAGGAGGATTCCTCCAGCACACGCGGTGGGCTAAGCCCTGTTTCTCTCTCACCTTTACGCCTGGAAGCCTCCAGAAGCCGCAAGAGCGGAATTGCTTCTCTGATTTTCTTTCTCACATTTGGTGATGTTTTTGCCTCCAGGCGTCTGACCACGCGGGGACCCTGACCCTGGGACCTCTCGGCGGAGTCATCGCGAAAGGGACGTTTCCCTATCCGCCCCAAGCCTGGTTCTTCTCTCTACAGACAAAGCCAAAGGGCATCCGGGGGAGTAAGTGTTGGGAAATAGAAGGAGGGAAAGTGGGGTTTCATTCCAGGGCATTGTGTGTGGGTCCTACTGCGCGTCGGCCGTCCTGCCAGAGGCTATGGGCACATGGGATCCCTCTAGGGCCTCCCAATCTGATGGGGGTAACAGGTTCCTTCCCACCACCTCACAGGGGGGCCCAAAGTAGATGCTGGCAAGAGGTATGAACAGGGGCTGGAAAGCACCCAGAAGGAAGTGCCCATTCTCGCTGGCAGGCTTCACGCACCATCCATCCACTGGCCCCTGCAACACGAGGAGAAGGAAGTGGGGTGTTGCTATCACCTCCACTGTTCCTGGTTGAAACTGGTCACCTCATTGGTGGGTGTCGGCGAGGATTTAGAGACACAGGTGCGAATGTCCAGGTGGGTTTGGGCACCCGCGTGCCGAGAGAGGAGACGGGTGGTGACTTGGCTCAGATGTGAGCCTGAAGCTGCCCCCAGTAGGATTCGAGGGGAGGAGTCCAGCCGGGAGGTGCTCCCGGAAGCACCTGCAAGTAGGGAAAGTGGCCCCGGGGGGAGGAAGGAAGCCCACGCGAGGCGAGGCGAGGAGCAAGTCACAAGGGTGGGCCCCAGGGCTCTACCCGGGAGACCACGTGGACCTCCCTTCCGTCTTGTCCCACTCAAGGGGAGAGAGCTGGGGGAGTTCGTCCCCAGCACCCCGCCCGCCGTTGGTCAAGGGCCTCTCTGGGGGGAGAGTCTCCTCATACCCGCTCCCAAGGCCACAGAGTTGGAGATGTGCGCAGTAGAAGCTCCAGGGCACGCGGGAGGAAGGCAGGAGAGTGGGAGGCATGGGGCAGGGCATGGCAGCCTCGGCCTAGCGAGAGAGGGTTAGCGACACACCGGGAATGGAGACAGAAGCCAAAAGCCCCCGAAAGCATTAGGACAGTCGGTAGACACGGCAGAGTGGGGAAGGGTTCTGCTGGGGTTATTGTCTGCGGAGTTCAGACGTGGGGTAGGGTGGGGCGTGGTCTAGACCTGGCCTCGCTCTGGTGATGTGGACGGGACAGGGTGAGGGGCTGCAGAGTGAAGGCCGAGTAGACACGAGCACGGGGACAAGAGGTTCCAAACTGCGTCTGCCTGTCGGGCCTGTGAAACCAAGTGGCTGATGAGGTCGTCGCACACCAGCTTGGGGGCCGGCTGAGAGGCCGGTCCAGGGCGGCTGTGGCCGCGAGCAGGCGCTGACGGTTAGGGCATCTGGGTGGGAGGCGGAGCGGACGGCTGCAAGCTTAGTCTGGAGCGCCAAAGGACGAGCCCGGTGGCTCTCGGTTGTCCCCGCCATGCTCCCTGAATCTTCCCTGGACATTGGCCTCTCCGGGGGCTGCTGCTGCTGCTCCCGTGATGTCCCTCGGGGCGCTGCACTTGGCCTTTCTGAGAGGTCAAAGAGCGGGACAGCCGGGGGGCTGAGGTTGGGGGGAGGTCCCCGGCTGAATGACCTGCAGGCAGCTGTTGGCTTTGAGTGTCCGTCTCTCCCCACTTCGGTGGGGGTCATCCATGCTGGAGACGGTGGCAGAGGGCGCACCATGTGCCGGAACGAACATAAGTCAGTGGAGAGCCTCACCCTTGGCGACACGAGACCGCAGATCCAGGGCTCGGCTGGCTCCCGGAGTGCGGGTAACGCACCTGGGAGGCCGCCACCTGGCAGAGGGCCTGGCATCAGAGGCCAGGGGGACGGGCCTTGAAGGTCTGGGGCCGGGAGACCTGCCAGTCCTGCGCTGTCCTCATGAAGGGGTGGTGGTCCCCGACCCTGGTGGCTGGGACCGGACAGTATCCACGACAGAGGGAAGCAGTGGGACCCATGGGGTAGGACGGGTGATGGTGACACAGGTGGGCAGGTGAGCTGGGGGACAAGGGAGAGGAAGGCATCCTGGGTACCCTGGAGGGTCCCCAGGAGGAGGGTAACCAGCACCCGGTCTCTGGCCTGGGTGACTGGACGCTGGAGTGGGATTGGGAGTGCGGTGGGGGAGGGGAGGCTGGCGAGATGATGATGAGGCGGGGCGTTATGGCCCTGCCCTCCCCCAGGCTTGTCCGGGGGACATGCGGTGGCCCAGAAAGGGCCAAGTTCCAGTGCTGGGGTAGGCAGGCAGCGGGAAGTGAGGTTTGTGGTCATTTCCCCCCGTGTATGGGGTTGGATGGGTCCTCACAAAATTCACATCCTTCCCAGAACCCCAGAATGTGGCCTGATTTGGAAGTAGGGTCTTTGAAGATGTGCCCAAGCTCAGATGAGGTCACTCTAGGGGAGGGTGGGCCCCGAGTCCAATGTCCGGTGTCCTTACTATTGCTATTATTAGTATTATTTTTTAAAGAGTTATTTAAAAGTGTCCTACAGGGGCGCTGGGTGGCTCAGTGGGTTAAGTCTCTGCCTTCAGCTCAGGTCATGATCCCAGGGTCCTGGGATCGAGCCCCGCATCGGGCTCTCTGCTCAACGGGGAACCTTCTCCCCGACCCCCGCTTGTCTCTCTGCCTCCTTGTGGTCTCTGTCTGTCAAATAAATAAATAAAACCTTTAAAAAAAAAAAAATGTCCTGCAGCTCTGTGCCCACAGCTCAGATGGGGCCCTGGAGAGACAGGGCCAGGCCGGCCTGGCAGCCCCCTTCACCTCAGCAAAGCTCACGGCTCATGTCTGACTGCACCCCGAGCACGCATCCCCTGAGAGTGTGGGGGCGGGCAGAGCCCCTGGGGAAGGGGGGCACTGCTCTCTCCAGAGTCACAGAGCATGGCAGACCCACCTGACGACATGGCAGTAAATCCTCGACACAGCTTTGTTTCCTTTAAAAAAACCCAAAAAAACAAAAACAGAAACGCAACCCAGGAAAGTTCAAATCCACAGAGTCCCTGAATGCAAAGGTGGGAGGCCCCAGCCGTGGCCTCCTGGGACCCGCCCTGTTCGAGCTCTGCCTGAATCCTGTCGCCTGGGAAGGTAGGGGTTCCACGGTGGAGAAAATGGGACAGAGACACACCCAGCGAGGAGAAGGCCACGCGGTGACAGATGTGGGGGACAGCAAGGAATGGGACAGAGACACACCCAGCGAGGAGAAGGCCACGCGGTGACAGATGTGGAGGACAGCAAGGACAGCCAGCAGCCCCAGAAGCCAAGAGAGGCAGGAACAGATTCCATCCTAGAGCCTGTGGGGGAAGCACCGCCCTGCTCACACGCGGGGTTCGGACCCCAGAGGTGCTGCCGTCTGCGCCGCCGCCCGACCTCGGTGCTCCATTGCCCTGGGACCCCGCCCGTTCCTGCTTCCGCAGCCCTAGAAAGTCAAGTTTAATTATTCATGCGCACAGTCAGCATATATTTCCCCCATAGTTCAGTGAAAACTTCTAAGGACTTTCCAAAAAAAACCCCACAAAACCCTCTTTTATTCTCTCCGCATTTTAGTTAGCCGAATGCCAAAACAGCAGAACAGAACAGCATCCGGCTTCCTGCCCCCCCGCCCCCACCTCCCTGCCTCTCATCTGAGCTTGCAGATTCCGAATCAAAGAGCATTTGTGAAGCACCCATCATGTGTCAGGTAGCATGGTAGATGCTGTACGTTATAATAATAGTAGGAAAGTTTATTGAAAGCACGCGTGTTTAAATGCCCAGCAGCATGCAGAGGGCTTTCGCGTGTTCTTATTTTTTTGATCATCTTCTTCCTTCACCCAGACGCTATGAGGTTGGTATTGCCCCATTGTATAGATGTGGAAACTGAGGCCAGCATATGAGTGACTCAGCTAAGGAAGCACAGCTGGTAAGTCAGCTTCCGCCCGAAACTCCGCCGGGGCCAAGCCAGGCAGCTCCCCATACCTTGCAACGATGTTGGGCTCGAGAGGGTCGGGCAGCAAACAGTGGCCGGCAGGCTGACTGCTGTGGCCCACGGACAGCACAGGCTGGGGGAGCTGCATTACAGGCTCCTAGCTTCAGCTTTTCACCCTCTGGGGAGGCCATAGGTGAAAATCTTTCAATGGCCACGTGGCCGTCACCGGTGAGGATGGTAGGTAAGGAGTTAGTAACATTTATAACAACGAAATGAAGACCATTATTAGAACCACGAGAGGTGCCATGAACTAAAGTTAATTGCAATAATTACTCACTTATTGGGGAATTAGAAGATAAGTCGAGGTTTGTAGATCAGGGAGGAATGAGAAAGGAAGGATGCGTGAGAATGTGTGCACTGGGAAGTTCTGGAGGTCTGCTGGACCGCGGTCAGAGAAGAAGTCCAAAAGCATTGCTTACCCAAGCATATGCCCCCCAGGCTAGCTGCTGATAGATCACAGCTCCTAAAAGTGCAAAAAGGAAAAAAAAAAAGAAAGAAAAGGAAAAAAGACGGTGACCTTGGACCCCGGGATCATTCCATCCCAGCTAAGATGACAGGTAAACCGTGGGGCATACGGGGCCCGTGAAAGGTCAGGGGCGTCGTGCTCCCCACCCCCCACCTACCTCCAGTACCAGCCCAGCGCCCACATCAGGGCAGGCGATCACCGACGCGGCGACTGCGATTTCTGTGAGTTGTGTGTCATGAATGGGACCAAGTCGGGGGCATTTCATGCAGCTGACTACCGGCTTGGCCCCCGGTTGCCTTGGGTATGCCAGTGCGGGCTTCAGATTGTACACTCGCAGGTGTGAGTGTGAGTGTGAGTGCGAGTGTGTGTGTGTGTGTTTATTTGTGTACCTCTGTGTCCCTGTAGGAATCCAATTCTGTGTTCAATAAATATGTTAAAAACTGGAAAGCAGTGTAAACTTGGGGTTTGTTGCTAAATTTCCCATTGGAATCCAGGCACTAGGAAAGAGCCAAGTTGGAAAATCTTGGAGATTGTCCTAACCCCTGGGTCCTGTGTTTGTGACTTATTTGAAAGTAGGGTCTTTGCAGGTGTGACGGAGAGAAGTGAGGGCGTGTTGGATTAGGGTCCGAGGGGCATGCAGACACATGTGGCGGAAGGTCGCGTAGAGACAAGTGGAGACCGGAGGGGATGCCAGGGTCGCCAGCAATGCTAGGATAGATGCATGGGTTGGATGAGGTTCCAGAAGGAACAAGCCCCACCGACCTTTATCTCAGACCCCGTGGGCAGGGCGGGGGTCTTGGTTTAGCTGGGGCCTGTGTTCCAGGAGCCCATGGTGCCTCCCACACCTTCCTCCTAGAAAGAGTTTCAAAGGAGACCGATGGGAACTCTGTAATAAGTCCCGGGCGTTCAGATCTGGGGTTGCCAAGGGCATCGGTTCGAGGCTAAAGGCTTCACCATTGCAGTCATAAAATGAATGATGTAATGTCTCCTAATCAACCAGTTTAGCAAGAAGTTGGAATGAGACGCTCCTGGGTGAGGTTTCCGGTTGAGAGGTCCCAGATGGGTTGATGAAGCCTGCCGGGGGTCTGTCTCACTGGCATCCGTGACCTTCAGCCATACAGAACAGCAGGCAGAGGCTCAGCCTGACCACCGGGCCCTCGGCCCTGCTGGGAGCCCCCCAGTGGTTCCCTGCAGCCCCGGGCTACTCCGTCCAGACCCTCCCTGGTTAGTCCCCGCCAGCCCCTGGGCATGGGCCCAGCCCCTCCACACCAGGGCAGGCCACCTAGCCTGTCCCCGGGATGGGCTCTGCATTCCCATCTCCCCTTTCCCCTGGGAAAGCTCAGCCCCTCTCTCCACTCCAGATCCTTGCGGGGGGGTGGAGCGGGGGAGGGCTGTTTGCAGGGTTCTGGCCTGGCCTTTCAGTGGCCAGGCCTGGCCCCCTTCAAGTGAAGCGGCTGGTCGTAGCTCCCCCATTCCTCCTAACGTGGATGGACGGGGAGGATATCCATACATTTGACTGACTGATCAATCAGTTGATTTTTGACATAAATCGATCAATCAACAATCAATTAATTAATTTTCAGTGCCTTGCAGGAGCCATGCTGGGCACTGTCCTGGGGGCTGGACATACAGCTATCCACGAGGGAAGCAAGACAGAGAGAGAGAGAGAGAGAGAGACTCTTCTTCTTAGAAGGCCACCAACCCTATGCGATTAGGAGCCCACCCTCATGCCTACAGTTAAACCTATTTACCTCCTAAAAGCTCCATCTCCAGATAGTCACGCCGGGTGGCAGGGCTTTGACCTATGACATTGGAGGGAAAGCAGGTCAGTCTCCAGCCAGCTGTATGCAGGAGAACGCAGCTGGGACAGGGAAGCGGGTGGAGACGCCCGCAGGAGCCATTTCTGCTGTGTCGGGCAGAGGCTTTTGGAAGAGCTGATGTCGGAGCAGAGGCCTAGCTGATGGGGTGAAGGCAGGGAGGTAAAGAATGGGGGCAGGGCAGAATAGCTGGAGGGATAGTCTGTGCAAAGGCCCTGGGGCAGGGACCACAGGGAGGCCAGTGTTACAGGAGGTGAGTGAGTAGGATAGGAGGGAGAGGTAGGGGATTAGGTCAGGGAGGTCACCAAGCCTAAAACTGGTCAGGCCTGGTGGCCCTATGGAAGACCCTGGGTTTGATTCTGCCCGTGACAGGGGCTGTGCAGGGGACGCCGTGCTCGGGTGGGCTCGGCAGAGAGGTTGGGGTGCAAGGGGGGGGCGCAGATGGATGGTCAAACGGTCTAGGAAAGAGAGGACTGGTCTCGGCCGGGAGGTGGTGAGACCCAGATCCAGGAGAGAGTGGGGAGGCGGCGTGGGGGCTGCTGGGACCGCCGCTACGGCAGAACCCCATGCACTGGCCTGGGCCCAGGGTCTCTGGGCTGTTCTTGAGTGCAGCTGGCTAGAAGCCCGCCACTCCCGCCCTTGAGGGCATCTTTGCTTCTGTCCGCCCAAACCTTTGATTCTCTTAGTGCAAAGACCTGTTGAAATCTATTCCTCTCCTACGGGTAGCTCAGGACTCATTTCTACCTGCTGTTTTACAATGGACAAAACCCTGTCCCCAACCTGAGCTCTCCATGGTCCTGTCTGAGGGGATATTTCGGATTCTGCAATGTTGAAATTTTTGTCATAACAATTAGAAGGATTATTGATTATTTATTATCTGTCTCTGTGTTGGGACAAGCATTTGCTGAAGAAGGTCATGTCATCGTCCCTGCGATACTGCGGGCCAGGGACCGCCTGACCCAGTGCCGTGGGCTGCACAGTGCTGTGGGCTGTCCCCCCACGTTCATGGGTGGGAGCCCCAACCCCGAGTGTGGCTGGAACTGGAGGGGGCCTTTAAGGAGATCGTTAAGGTTAAATGAGGTCGTGAAGCTGCAGCCCTGACGCCACCGGACTGGTGCTCTCCTAAGGAGAGGGAGAGACGCCGAGAGCCCTCGCTCGTCCGTTCCTCCCCCTCCCTTTCTCCCTCCTGCCCTCTCTCTCTCTCCCTCCCTCCCCATAACCCCCGCACCCCGTGTGCCTCCCTGCACCCGCACAAAGGAAAGGCCGTGTGAGGACGCAGTGAGAAGGGGCTGTCTACACCAGGGAAGACAGCCCTTGCCAACTGTGGTAGCTCGCTGTCACAGCAAGTCAAAGGCTCCACCCAATTTTGGATAGGGAAACGGAGGCACAGAGCAGTGTTCTGGCTTCTTGGATATGAGAGAAGCCCTGCCAAGTCCCCTGTGTGGCTTCCTGAACCCCGTGTACCCCCCCACCCCAGTGCCGGGCTATCTGCCGGGCGGTGGGGCCGCCCTCAGCGGCCTCTCTAGCGGCCCAGAGCCCCCATTCAGTGCTTGTTGGACTGGCAGCCCCCAGAGTAATGAGCCTCCCTGTCCCCCTCTCTGGGCCCCCCCACGGTTGGGTTTCCCTTCCCTGCCTCGGGCTCCCATCATGTGGGGGCGTGTCTGTCTGTCTGTCCCAGCACAGAAAGCTCCAGGGCCTCAAGGACGGCGGCCCGCTCCTGCCCGGCAGGAGCCCAGCCCGGGCCCGGCCCGCTGAGGACCCTCTCACCCCGTAGGAGGAGGGGGCCTGGGGCAGGAGGGTGGGGGCGCTAGGTGTGGGCGTGTTGGCAGCTCTGGGCCCAGAACTAGCACCTGGCTGCCATAAATAGAGTCTGAGGGGTAAAAATAGACCTGAGAAGAACACGAGGCCCACGGAATATAGGCAGTTTATTTTCCCTTGTTGGGGTGACGGGGAGACGGACCTGAACAACGTCACTGGGCCACCTGGGCGTGTGAGCTCAATTCTGCTGGAGCAAACGACCCCAGGCCCCGGCCACACCCGCGCCCGCTCCAGACCTTGTCTGCTCCGTGGTCTTCCACGGGAGCTTGGCAAGTCATTTGGGCAGGGGTACTAAGCAGGTATCCCAGGTATACAGTAGGCACTCAATAAGTGCTGGTCTGGAGTCGACAGTGGGGAGCTCTGAGGAGGCACACAGTGGGGAGTGTGGAGCCTGCCCTCCCTGGGGGCTCCCGATCACTGGTGCTCTCATAAGGAGAGGGAGAGCGCCTGCCTGCAGCTTCCTGCCACCAAGCCCAAGGAGGCCGTCCGCCATGTCCGGAGCAGTGGGACTTTACTCCCGGTCCCCTGGGCCTGCATGTGTGTGCTCATGCGTGTGCACACACACATACACAGTCGTACAGACACACACACAGTCACACACAGAGTCACACACATAGTCACATCACACACACAGTCACACACACAGAGTCACACAGAGACTTAGTCACACACAGAGACACAGTCACACACACACACACACAGTCACACAGAGACACAATCACACCACACCCAGACACATACAGACATAGTCACACCACACACAGACACACACACAATCACACATACACAGTCACACAGAGATACAGTCACATGACACACAGAGTCACACACACATAGTGACACACACAAAGGCACACAGAGACGGTCATACCATACACAGACACATACACAGTTTCAGACAGACACAAGGACAGTCACACCATACATAGTCATACAGACACATACAGACACACAGAGACACAGACACAATCACACAGACACACACACAGTCATACACACAGTCATACATACACACACATACACTCAGTCACAGAGATACACAGTCATATACATAGAGACAGACACAGTCACATCACACACAATTACACAGACATACAGAGTTACGCACACACAGTCACACAGACACACAGTCACATATATACAGAGACACACACAGTCACGTTACACACAGACATAATTACACACACACACACACAGACAAATACATACAGAGTCACATAGAGATACAGACACACACAGATCTATACACAGTTACATCACAGTCACTCCACACACACATAATCACATAGGCATACACACACACAGTCACATACACATAGCCACACAGAGACACAGTCACATCACACACACAATCACATAGACACACACACAGTCACACACACACAGACACAGTCACAGTCACATTACACACAGACACAACCACACACAAGCAGACATATATATACACATACACACATGGTCCCAGAGACACAGACACGGACCTACACACAGTCACATCACAGTCACACGCACACAGACATACGCACACACACACAGAGACCCAGACCCAGACACATACTCACACACACACACCCAGACACACCTCCTGACTCTACACAGGGACACGGAGCTGCCTATTTAATCCAATTCAAAGTGAAAAGACACTTGCGATCTCATCTCAGATAAAGGCTTCTGAGAACTTTGAGGAGCCCAGGTCTGAGCTACAGACGGGGCAGGGGCCGGGCTTCTCCGGGAGCAGGAGCAGGGGCTTCCCCACCACCCCGCCAGCTCCTCGCTGCCAGCTGCTCCTTGCTCGACCTCCTGGGCGCGGAGCCACAGGGGAGCCAGACTCCCAGGTTTGCGCTCCAGAGTTGAGGAGTCGCCCGAGTACAAGACACAACACTTCCTCCTGTCACAGGACCGGTCTGTTTGCTCAAGAGGACCAGGAGGGGCTGTAGTGTGCGCTGTATTTAGCGGAGAGGGAGGAACTTTTGTTTATTAAAAGAAATGAGGGGCGCCTGGGTGGCTCAGTTGGTTGAGTGACTGCCTTCAGCTCAGGTCATGATCCTGGAGTCTCAGGATCGAGTCCCCCATGGGGATCCCTGCTGAGCGGGGCGTCGGCTTCTCCCCGGACCCTCGCTCCTCTCACGCCCTCCCTCTCTTTCATTTCTGTCAAATAAGTAAATAAAATCTTACAAAAATAAAAGAAATGACAGCAGCGATGGTTGGTCCTTCGTCAGTTATTTGAAGCCCTTTCTTGTGCTTAACGTCCTCCATCTGATACTGGACCCAGGAACACGCGCATCCGACCGGAGGCGAGACCCGCTGCACGGAAGTCCGTGTGCTGTGCACTCCGCCGAGGGACGGGCCAGCGCGGGGGCGGCAGGTGGCGGGCTCGCTCAGAGGCTCCCTCGGAGAGCCCCGTGTGAAGAGGGAGACGCACAAGACGGATCCCCGGGGTGGAAGGTGTGCAAAGTGGCTCCGGATCTTCAGCATGCTCCCCCAGCTCCCCACCCCCGCGCCTGACCCACATGGATGCGTCAGCCTGACCCCAAGACAGGTGCACCTGTGGCGCCTTCTCCCCGGGGGGCACCTCCACACTCCAAGACCTGCCCCAACATCCCTTCTCGTTTAGTTCACAAACCAGCCCAAGGAGGAGGCAGAGGAAGCATTATTCGTATTTTACAGGAAACCCCCCCCACTGAGATGGGAGTTCAGTGTGACTTGCCAGTGGCTGGGTGTCTGAGGCTCCGAGGACGCGGGTGGGAAGCGGAGCTCGGATGAGATCAGATCTCCAGCCGCAGAGGGGCCGAGAGGGCACGTCCTGGGAACAGCCATGGGCACACCCACACCCACAGTGACCTGACACTGTGTTCTCCAGACTTAACACTGTCGTTGGCACCAGAGCAGACCCCCGTGGACGCTCCCCACTGCCCCAGGAAATCCTACTCTGTCAATGTTGCCACACGGTTGCCCACGGAGGCAGGGACAACCCAGGACCCGGCTGTTCTGACTCTTCACCTGTGTAATACCGACCGACACCCGCTGCCCGTGGGACTCAGCCTCCCCATGTGGACAGAGAAGGTGGACTGGGAGCCTGAGAGTCCCCCAGCCCTGCAACTCGACCCCGCGCACCCCCTTCCGCAGATCCGCCCTGGGACCTTGCTCCGCGGGTGTAGACACAGCCTGCGCCCAGACACCACCAGCTGCGCCTCCCGAGGTCGGTCACTAGAGAAGGCAGCATCGCTCACCAGCCCTCACCCGGGGACAGGGGACTTCTCCCTTCCGGGTTAATGGTTATGTTTCACGTGTTACGGATACGATATTTGTTATGCTTTGTTTTGTTAAAGGCCACCGTGACTCCTTTTCTAGGTGCACAGGATGTAATTCCAAAGACACACGCGGAAGGGGAAGGCCGGGGAGGGAGGGAAGCAGGGCAAGGACGCAGGGGTGCGGGGAGCGAGGGCGGGGTGGGCTCGCGCGAGGCGGCAGATGCCTTCGAGTTGGCCTGAGACTGGACAGTTCTCCGTTCCTGGCCAGCTGACCGCCCCTCCTCCGCCGGGGGTGGCCCTGCCTGCCCCTCCCACCCGCACACCCACTAGAGGTTGTCATGAGAAGTGCCTGGAGGCCAGGGGCCCGGAGCCGGCGGCAGCCTTCGTTTCTCTAGAAGGACTCAGCACCTCGGTGATGTGGGGGCCTGGAATTTTCTCTCCCCTCCTCCTGCCAAGGGCACGGAGACCCCGGGATGCTGGTGCTCTTGGGGCAGGGGGACAGGAATGAGCAGCAGGGGGCCGGGTGGTCCTGAATCCCGGACCTAACAAGGGCCCCGGGTTCGCTGGCGTTAGGAAGGTCTTTACCCTACTAAGCCCCCAGATCTCTCCAGAGCAGGTTTTGGAGTTGTCGCCTGGCGCCTGGGGAGCAGCGTCCCCCACCTGCGCAGGAGCCCACGGGAACAGGCACCGGAGCCTCCCAGCCTCTTTCTGCTCAAAGAAAAGACATTTGTTCTGCAAAGTTGGTTCTCCTGCCCACGGTTTGCAAATATCCCAAGCGGTCCTGACATGTCAAGCCACCAGGTCCCTCCGAGGTCTCAGTGAGCCCAAGTCAGGTCTAAGGCCGCCCCGCAGAACACTTGGAACAGGAGCTCACCGGCCCCCGCGCCCAGCCCTCCGATAGCCTTGGACTTGGGCAGCGCTCAGAGGCTGCTTTCCTCGCGGGCGGCTCATCCTGGGTCTCTTTGACCTGGCACAGAGCGAAACTAGAAGAGAACGCTCCAGTCTGGACCCGTCTCCCTTGGGAACAGACGTCCGCATCCGCTCTCCCCGCGCCCTCTCCTTCAGCTGCTTCTAGCGGAGAACGGGTTCCGTCCGGCGGGCCAGGCCGTGAGCCGGTCCCTGCTGGAGGCCCGCGCGGGCTCGGGTCTGGAACACACGAGACTGCGTGGGGGCCTCGTGGCTCGGTTCTCACGTGGGGCGGCGTGAGAGGGACGCACCCCCTCGCTCTCCAGGGCGAGTGCCGAGTGCTGAGGCTCCAGGCGGTGAAGCATTTGCCAAGCTCCCGGCGGGTAGGGGTGCGGGGTAGAGCCACGTCTGCCTTCTGGGGCCTTGAGGCCACGCACACCTTCCACGTGGGATGTGGCTGGGGGCATGGGGGCTCTCTCCGGTGCCTAAAACCCTCCTTGCCTTGTCCCCAGCTCGGGCCCCTCCCCTGTTAAATGACAGGGGTCCTGGCCATCGCCGGCGATGTGGCCTCACCCCTGCCTTTGGCCACGGCCACACCTGCCTCACTTTCCCAGACCAGACCTTGATTCCCTCGTGCCGTCCCCACCCCACCCCACGGGCCGACGCTGACTTCTTCCCCATCTGGCTAAGCGGGGGAACGGAGCTTGGGAGCGGACACGGGAGGGGCCCACTCGGGGGTGCCCAGTGTGGACACAGAGTAAGCATGTTTTTTTTTTTTTTAAAGATTTTATTTATTTTATTTGACAGAGAGAGAGATCACAAGTAGGCAGAGAGGCAGGCAGAGACAGAGGGGGAAGCAGGCTCTCTGCTGAGCAGAGAGCCCGATGTGGGGCTCGATCCCAGGACACCGAGATCATGGCCTGAGCTGAAGGCAGCGGCTTAATCCACTGAGCCACCCAGGCGCCCCCAGAGTAAGCATGTTTGAGGGGAAAAGAGAAGAAATGTCACCCACCCTGAGTGACCCCCCCAGGACTATGGAGAGTCCGGCTGGGCGATGCTCCAGCCCTTCGGAGTCTCTGATGACCGGCCAGGCGTGGCCAGACGCCGTCCTGCAGAGCCAGGGGAAGAGAAGTCGCTGCTTGTCCCCGGGCATCTGGGGGAGGCAAGCTCTGGTCACACAGAACTCTGGCTGGAGGAAAGAGCATCAGCCTCCAGAAATAAAGGTGCCCTGTCCCGACCTGCTGAAGTGTCCCTCCTGGCTTGTGGCCCTCACATGAGGTTCTTTGTGACACTGGGGACACCGCGTTTCTCCCCGGAAGTGGTTTCTGGCCAAGGCGCATTTGGATCTGTGACGCCTCTCCCTCCTGCCCTGATCCTGGGACAGGAGTGGAAGGGGCAGCACGTGTGGTCCTCCTCCGGCTGCACAGGTGCTGTCCCCAGGACCCTTGGGGGACTCGGTCGCCGGCAGGGCTCCTGTGCTCAGCAGCCTCGAAGAAGGACAGACCAAGGACCCTGCCTTCGGGCTTAGCCCCCACACTGCACGGACTACTGTCCCTCAAACCTGCACGGGCATCCAGAGCCCGAGAATGTCACTGGTTCACAAACAGGCTTCGCAGCTGCCATCAGGTTCCGATGAGGCCACGTTGCCCCGGGGCGGGCCCGAGTCCCTTGTCTGGTTTCCCTCCTGTCCTTGCTTCCTTTCGCTCTCTGCACCCACCGGAAACTTCAGCAGAACAAGTCCGAAGCTGGCAGCCTCCTCTCCTGGCCCGCGTGCCCCCACGGGTTCCTGTGTCACGTGTTCATGCCCGAGCCCTTCCCTTCGCTCCGGCTTTGGTCTGAGTTAGGAAAGGCTTGGCTGTTCTCAACTCTACCTGCCTCGCCCCCGAGTTCCGGGCCTCGGTCCCCGTCTGAGGCCACTCAGAGATGATTCTCAGAGCCGTCCCCCTCCGCGGTGCCCAGGGCCTCTGACTCAGATGGGCCACACGGGCTCTCCAGGTCATCACAGCCTCTCACAGCCCGCCGGCCACTCCCGGCTGGTGGGGCCCTGATCTGTCTTCCGGCTGCAGCCAGTGATGTCCCCGGCCCCCAGCTCCGGACGTGACAGTCCTCAGGTGAGCACAAAAGCCCTTGCTCTCTGCCAGCAACGGAGCCTCTCCCGACTCATCCCTGTGGCAACCCAGGCCACACAACACGACCTCCCAGGGTCCCCATCCGTCCCTGGAGCTCCCGCTCTTACGGCTTCCTGCCGGGCAAGCCCCATCTCCCTGCTTGGGGAAAACATGCCCTCCTCCCCGGGCTCTGGCAACACTGCCCCGGGCTCCGTGCCCACTGGCTTTCTTGCTCACGGCAGAGCAGGGGACCGCTCCCCAGGTGACGCTCCTCTGGGACGACCCATGTTTCCAGAGCACGACCCTGCCAGGCAGGAGGTTGGCATGCGGGGACGGAGGGGACGGACCGGAGAAGACAGCATGTAAATCATTGCTAATATGTCAAAGCACATTGAAAATGCACTGGGAAGGCTGGCTGTTTAAAGGGATGCCGCGGGGCACCATTTCCTAAAAATGAGAGCCTCTCCTTCATGGGAATAATCACCCGAATTCATACGGTGCCCGTGGTGGACTCTTCATCAACCATACTGCCTCTCTTAATAAGAAGAACTTCTTACAAGGACAGACTTTGTTGCCAGAAACTTGATTCCCAGGGGCAGTCATAACCCTCATGAACAGCTGGGCCGGAAAACACAATGAATTGTTAACTAAAATGATGTCACTGGTCCCAGGAGCTCTGAGGTCCATCCGTGGGCGTCTTTGCTGGAGGTGAGAGGGTTACGGCCAGGTCAGAACAGGATTGGGGCAAAATGAAAATGCAGACCCTTGTTCAAAAATGACGAAGAATTTCAAGGCAGTGACAGCAGAGTGTCAAGCCAAGTGTGGGACCTTCCAAGCCCAAGAAGCAGAGCCACTTCCCCGGGGGGCACGTTCTCCGAGGCAGCGCTCCATGGGGAGCAAAGCCACGCTCCAGGGCCCTGCAGAGGGGAGTCCTGGCTTGGCTGGGAGGCGGCCCAGGGCAGGATTCCGCTGCTCTCGGCGCTGGATTATGAAACAGATGATGAGTGTCACTGGCATCGGGGTGAGAGAGAGGTCCGGGGACCCAAGCCCTTGGGGGAGGTTTTGTGACGGCTCTCAGTCCATCCTCCTAAATACAGCTCGAATGTCACCACCCCAGGTGTGGCATTGGTCACCCCCTCCATGGCCCGCACCGTCACCTGTACCCCCACCATCCACAGGGCTCCGGCACAGGGCGGCGTCCTTGACGCGGGGTCCGGCGCCCCAGAGCTCGGTGGTCCTGGAGCACGAGGTGGAGGAGTAAGCGGACAGAGCGTGTACGTGTGAGCACAGGGGACTCGGGAGACCCTCTTTCTCACCTCCTCACCCCACCTTCCTTCCTGCACGACTCTGAGCCTTTTGGACTCCTCCCCACCTCGCCGGGGGGGCTCTGGTCCCCGCCGCTGGTGTCCCCTTGCTCCTCTGCGTTGGCCTGGGTCCGAATGGCTTGCAGTGGGTCTGGGGGCGCCCCACTCTCTTTGCGTCCAGCTCTCCTGCCCGCAGGTGGTGGAGGGGTCGGGGAAGGCTTGGGTCCCCTCGTGCTGGTGGGGCAGCACGTCCCAGAGACAACAGGGCCTTCCTTCCCTGCTCACTCTGGCCTGCGCCTTCCTTCCCAGACCAGGGCGAACAAGGGGCGGGGGAGTCCTCTCTGGGACCCTCCAAGGGGCTGGCAGGGTGCGCCCCAGCACCGGGGCTCCCTCTTTTCCGGCCCGGGTCCCTGAGCCGGTGCCCTCAGCAAGGACAGGGGACGTCAGCATGGAACGTGCCCTGTCTGTCCCCTGATAGAACAGGAACGGAGGAAGGATGGAAGCCTGTGGAAGCCCAGGGAGCGCTGCAGAAGGGTGTGCTCTACGACTCCCAGCTTACCGATGAAGCCCGAGGGCAGCCAAGGGTGGGAGCTCCTCTCCCCCCAGCACTTGCCAAGACACACAGAAGTTCAGGCGGGGTCAGAGCGCCCTGCCCTGGGGAGATGTGTGACTCTACCGCCCACGCTCATCTAGAGGGAGAGTGGCTTGGACCACCCCCTCCCCGAATCCTAGACCTTTTGCCAGCCTAGGGCCAGGAAGAACTCTGGGGCTAGGACCCAGAGGGGTGTGGGTCCAGGGCTGCTCTGTCCTGCTTCTTCCAAAGAGTCTTCCCTCTGCCCACACGAGTGGTTGACCAGACATGGGCTCAAAGGAGCTTGGATGGGAGTGGGGTGTCCCCTCCCAAGAGGTTGGGGCACTTGGAAACTCCCTGCCAGGCTCCCATGTGGCCCGCCTGCTCTAAGCATCTAGATCTTTCCAACTAGGGAGTGGGTAGGCGAACCCTACGGAGAAGGCAGGCGAGCCCAGGAAGCAGGGCCCTGGCAGCGCCCCCAAAGCCTAATTCTGGGGTTCCCACTCGACTCCTTTCAGAGGGACAAGCCTGCAGGTGGTCGACCTAGGGTAGGTGAGGGACCTACCCAGAGCCGGGGTGCTGCCCCTTCATCCACACCGGCTGGGCTGAGCCCTGGGGTGTCCGTCCTGTGCTTCGGTGATCCTGCTCTCCTCGGGCACTTTCCATCACAGACGATGGCCGTCAGGGGTCCCAGGCCCCCCAGGAGAGCCGAGAGGCTGCTGCTTGCGGAGACGCTGCTGGGCGCGTCCTAGCCAGCTCCACCCTGGGCTCCGGAGGGCTCCCCTTGGTCCCCCGTCACTCCGGCAGTGAACAAACCCACCCCCATTCTGCCACGAAAACTCCTGGAAAGAGCTTCGAGGAAATTTGGTGCAGTCCCCAGCAAAACCGTAGAAAGAAATTGTGAGATTCTAGGAAAGAATCCTTGCCACTTGCCGCTACGTGTCCATGCTTGTCAGAAGAGCCATGGAGTTGCCTTTTTTGTTGTTGTTTTTCGTTACTCCGTGTTGTCCTACTGATTTTCCAGAACCGATGTTCACATCCCTTTGTGGGTACGAATGGAAACACCATCTCCTAGCCAGGGCATCCCCTGTGGACAGCGGGCCGGAGTGACGGTGCGCGGTCTGGCATTCGGAATCGTAGCTGCCCTGCTCGGTGACACAGTCCTGTGGGTGTGATCATTCCCAGCTGACAGATGACGGAATGGAGGCTCGGGGTCCGTGCTGGGCGCCCTTAGGTCCTTTGGGCAAATGGGGCCCCTGCCTTGGGGGGAGACTGCCCTTCTTGGGGTTCATCCTCCACATTTTTAATGCCTGGGACTGACCGTGCCAGCTGTGCCATCCGGGCAGGGTCCCATGTGGGCAGAGGGAGTGGGCGCTCCCTCTGAAGGCTCTCAGGGGTCCTTCCTTGTTCTTCCCGCCTCACGCTCGTCTCTGCCTCGGCCGCCCCACCTCTTCCCCCTCTTCACCCCCTCCCCCCATACGTCTCTCCTCTGTGTCCCTTCTAAGGGCTCTCTGTCATTGCCTCTAGGGCCCCCTCGGCCAATCCCATGTTGAGATCATTACTTAGTTACATCCGCAAAGACTTTTCCCAAATAAGGTCCCATTCACAGGTTCTGGGGCTTGGCGGGGGTTTGGGGGGGCACTTGGTCCAGGGCAACCTGGAATGAAGGCCCAAAGCTGACAGGAGGGGAGCTGGGGAGCTGAATCAGCGAAGGATCTCGCCCGTTGGAAGAGCTACGAGCACCGCCAACATCAAGGCCAGGGAGTCAGCTGGAATCCGGAAGGGGCGCTGTACGGGGGCAGAGGCTGTCGGGACAGTGCCTTGGGGCCCCCGCCAGCCGACTCTCTGCTGCTCTGAGCCTGGCAGCAGCCTGTCCCCTTCCAGGCACGCCCCTTTTCCTTGCCATCCTTGCACGTGAGTCTCTGGCCCATCTGGGTCCAGCCTGACCCCCGCTGGCCCTCCCCTCTCCCTCCTCTCTGCCCCCCCCCCAAGCACAGACATCCCCCTCCCCTCAGTCACCCGCTCAGCCTGGCAAGGAAAACGAACCCCATCCTCCCTTCCCAGAAGTCTGCAGCGGTCCCCATCCCCCTCGGGGGGCTGGCGTGCTCACCTACAAAACCAGAGGGGTGGGGGAAAGGTTCAGGTCTTCCCTGGCTCCCGCGTCCTTGAATCGGAGCTTCCCTGGGCAATGAAGGAAGCGCGGTCGGACAGGCCTACTTCGCATCTTAGGTCAGATCTGACCGGCTGTGCAAGCTTGAGTAAGTTACTTAACCTCTCTGAGATGTACTTCCCTAATGAAGATCTCTCTCTCCCCGTCCCCACTCAATGAGGCTCATAATTCCTGGCTTGCCGAGGTTTTCTGAGTAGCAGACTGGAATGATGTGAAAAGTCCAGAACATCATTAGTACAAACCAAACAGTTGCGTAATTACAATCATTCTAAGGGTTCTGAGCTCTTTCAGCTCCGCAGCTAAAGGGGCGCGCTGTAAAAGCTCGAAGTCAGGGCGCCTGGGTGGCTCAGTGGGTTAAGCCGCTGCCTTCAGCTCAGGTCATGATCTCAGGGTCCTGGGATCGAGCCCCGCATCGGGCTCTCTGCTCAGCAGGGAGCCTGCTTCCTCCTCTCTCTCTGCCTGCCTCTCTGCCTACTTGTGATCTCTGTCAAATAAATAAATAAAAATCTTTAAAAAAAAAAAAAAAAAAAGCTCGAAGTCATTTACAGTAACTCAGGTACAGCTCATGCTGCCGCTGACACCCAGCGCGAATTACTTGCCCTGGAAAGGGCGATCAATCGAGATTAACTTGCAGCGGGAAGTAAGTTTCAAAGGACAGCAAAAGCACATCTCATCTCAATTCGGTGCCCTTTTTCTTCCCGTGGAGGGAACGGGTTTCTGGGTGTGCAGGGGCAGGGTCCAGGGTGAGGCGGAAACCGCCTAGAGGCTTCCTGCAGGTTAGATTCGCGGGGAAACTGTGTGTGGGGTTGTAGGGGGGGAGACGCCCTGAGAAGATGCGGCTCTGCCCCGAGGCGGGAACGTGCAGGCGGAGCCAGCTTCTTCCTCCCGAGGCCCCGTGTGCAGTCTCCTCCCCGCCGGACAGCAGCGTGTGGCGGGTGCCGTGAATGCCTCAGTTTACAGGGTGCACAGTGGACACGCCCGTGTGTCGCCTGTCGCCTGGCACCCTGAGATGACGGGCTCGGAGCTCCTGCCATGCGCTCCCAGCACAAGCTGATGAGGCCCCTCAGGCACCCCCTGGCCAGCCCCGTGGCCGAGCAGTGGCTGGGGAACTAGATCCGGACTCAGGAGACCTTTCCTCTGTGCTCCGGTCCTGCTGTGTGGCTTCGGGACCACCCCCACGTTCTCGATGACTCGGTTTCGTCATCCGTACAACGGTCCAAGGAGCATATTTGCACACCTGCCTCCGAGAGGCGGTCGGGGGATGCGGGGAGGGGGGCGGATAGCAGTCAGGACAGTGCAGGGAATAGATACGATTAGTCATCACTGCTGTCCCCTCACGTGGATGGGTCCCTGCCCACCCCCCCAAAAACCCTTCCAGTCCAGGAATGTATGGAGGGAAAGCTGATGTCAGGGAAGACCCCCACACCGTGACACTGCAGAAGTTAAAGAGCGTTTCCGGGCCGTCGGGGCCTCGTCCCCGTTCCTCTCCCTCCCGGCTCTGGGTCCCCCCGTCTCCCTGGTGCCACAGCTCCATGGCCGGGACTCCCTCTGCCCGCCCAGCCCAAGCCTCTGCTCTCTGCCAGACTGGCCAGCCTGTAGCCTCCCCGTGGCTCCCACACCCTGCAGCCCTGGAGCGGTCCCAGAGGCCTGCGCCGTCCACCAGCTGCTATGGCCAGCCCTCCCCAGCGGCCCTTCAGGCTCAGTCCCAGTTCCTTCCCTCCAAGCCGCCGCTTCATAGGCCACCGTGGCCTGGTTGTTTAAGGCAAAGTCCCAGGGGGCAGGACCCTGGCTCCACCCCGGCCCCCACAGGCAGCCCATCCCGTCTCCAGCAGGACCCACTCCAGGTTTCTGGGCGCCCGCTCATCCTCCTGCCTCCTGGGGGACGTCTCCCCAGCTCCCTGCACCAGCGGCCGGTCTCCCCTCCCCCGATGGGCATCTCCCTGCGGGGACCCCAGGGACACTGTCTGTCCTTTGCTCATACCTGCACCCTCGGGATGGGCGGCTGACCAGGGCGGGAGCCTGGTGCGTCAAAGGCTCTCCGTGATGCCTTATTGAATGAACCCTGGTCCCAGTACCCCCACCCAGCCCTCTGCCATCTCCCCCTGCTCCCCACCAAGCACCCTGAGACCAGCCCCTAAATGGAGAGTCTCCTTGCGTACGGTCTGCTTACCCTCTGCCCTCTCTCTGCCTCTAACACTCTTTCTTGTTCAGCCGACTCAGAGCCACTCTTCGGGCACCAGCCCCCGTGTCCACCTCCTCGGGCCACCTTTGAGGTCTCAGCACTCGCGGACGCCCTGTGCCTCCTTCCCATCACCCCACCAGGGCACAGCTGGCCACACCAGGCCGTGGACCCCTGGAGGCTCTGTAACCCTGGCCGGGGTCGGGGGTGGGGGGGCCCACTCTCACCCGGGGATCAGGGAGGGGCTCCCCATGGAAGCCTCATTTAAACTGAGATTGGAAATATGAGAAGAGTCATTCTGAGCAAAAGGAGGAAAAGGCGCACAGGCCATCGGAACGGGGCTTGGCGTTCGGGAGCTCAGCCCAGAAGACATCGGATCGGGGCTGTAGGAGTCGGGTCGGGGGCAGTGCTGGCAAGGGAGATCCTGGGTTCTGGTCTTCGGCGTGGTGGACAGCCAGGGGTGCTGGGGAAGAGGGGCACTCAGAGTGTCCATGGAGGGGATAAGCCCGGATCCTGGTCTCACAAGCACCTATAAGGCCCTGCCAGGGGCTGGCGTTCAAGCGGGCACGAGACAGGACGGGCTCTGACTTCTGAGTCCAGGATTCAAAGATCCTGAGAGTCCAGATCATTTCATGGACCTGGCTGTGACCCAGACTCCATCCCGCTCCCACCCCCACCGCGTAGTAAGGAGTAGAGGAGCCCCAGGGAGCATTTGCTGGATTGGGAACGTGTAGACGGGGCTCCTGCAATAATCCCCAGGAGCTCCGTGGCCCACACATCCCTCCGCACGGCTCTGGTCCAGCGGGAGGCTTTGCTCAAAGGGAACATCAGAAATGGTTCCTTAACTGGAGACTAACCCTGGAGTCCCTCAGAGCTCCCCCCACCCACCAGCGGTCTCCCTGTGCGTCTTTGACACCCAAATGCATCTTCTTTTCCCTCCCCACAACCCATCTGTTATACCAAACCTTAGAGGCCAGAGTCCTTGAATTAAGACCAGTGACTTTGTCATGTTTAAAAGGAAATGAAATTGGTTTTTAAATAACGCAGTTGGGGTTTTTAGAAAGATTGCCCACTGGAGTACATAGCACTCATTAGTTTCCTCGGCTTCCAGGAAAATAAAAACACCCCAGGGGCCTCCGCTTTGCCACGTCCCCGAGGGAAAGAGAGACCCGAAAGGAGAGCAAAGGACACACGTTCAGTGTAAAACGCAGGGAGACGCAGAGCTGGCTGCAGCCCTCTGGACGCGGGAGAGGCAGGTGCGCGGTGGGGCGGGGCCTCCCAAACCGCCCCCCCCATTCGGACCTGACTGTGGTCCCCTTGAGCTGTTCCATTGCTCAGGGGGCAAAGGGCATCGGTCAGTGGCTGGATGAGATGCTGCTGGTCTCGGGGGATGTCAGACCCCACCGTATGCTGAGCCCACTAACAGGGGCCCTGATTTCTGGGTTTGGCAACTCTCCAACCTCTTGGTCCTCGAATATGCCTCCTGGCTTTCTGCAACTGCCCCTAATTTGCCAGGTCTCTGCACTTTCTCCCCCGTGCCTCATGGTGTTTGTTCCTTTTTCCTTCCCCTTCTTCTGCCCAGACAACCTCTACCTGCTTGTATTTTTTTTTTTTTAAGATTTTATTTATTTATTTGACAGACAGAGATCACAAGCAGGCAGAGAGGCAGGCAGAGAGAGAGAGGGAAGCAGGCTCACTGCTGAGCAGAGAGCCCGATGCAGGGCTTGATCCCAGGACCCTGAGGCCATGACCTGAGCTGAAGGCAGAGGCTTAACCCACTGAGCCACCCGAGCTCTCCTCTACCTGCCTTTAAGGCCCGGGTCACACATCATCACTCAGTGGCGGGGCCCCTCTTCCTGTATCCACCAGGGGCTGGTGACCAGGTAATCCTGCTAGCCCCGGAGAGAAGGGAGGTAACTGGGGCGAGTGGTCGCCCTGCGGATGGCGAGGGCGGCAGGACACAGAACACACTTCCAGGCCCGGGGGCCATCCCTGTGTGTCAGGGCTGTGGCAAGAAGGCAGTCCCTGTGAGCCCGGAAGGCCACGCAGTCGACCAACATACACACGGGCGAAGCCATCACCCAGCCGAGGGCCTGGGTTAGCCCCGTACTGACTCGTTCCCGGCCTCTTGGCCCAAAGACGCCCAGAGCTGCCCGTGGAGCAGGTGGGGGTCTCCGTGTGCTTGTACGCGTTTCCCATCTCGGCCTTAATTTTCCACCACCCCTTACGCACACAGCAAGACGGGATAGTAGCTACCGGTGTTTTCTCTGCAAACCCTTTCAGCCTTCGCCTTTGCAGCCAGTGACCGGAACCTTGCAACGGCTTGAACACCTGGGATTTCCTTCAGCAGACCTTGGCGTTGACAGATGCACGAGTATCGATCCGGAAGGAAGGACTCCCGCTCTGCAGGCCTACAGGGGTTCGACCTCAGGGCTGGTGTGCGCCTGCCCGGAGCCACCTGTTCTTTTCGCATAGAATGACTCCTGGCGACCTACCAGGCAGGCTGACAATCCAATGGAGGAGGCTCACCCCAAGTCTAGTCTCTCTGGGTCGAGGGCTGGTTCACAACTATTCACAACAATTGTCCAGCGGCCGTCCTCTGGAAAGACTTCGTCGATCCCAGGGGCGCCCGGGGGGCTTGGTTTGTAAAGCGTCTGACTCTTGATTTTGGCTCAGGTCGGGATCTCAGGGTCGTGGGATCGAGCCCCACGTCAGGCTCCGAGCTCGCAGAGTCTGCTTGAGATTCTCTCTCTCCTCTGCTCCTCCTCCCCTCCCCCTGCTTGCACACTCACTGTTTCTCTCTCAAATAAATAAACAAAATATTTAAAAAAAAAAAAGATTTCATCTATCCCAGCAGTGCTGTGCAGATGTAGACATGATCCCACGGACAGTGAGGAACGTAAGCATCAGAGAGGTTTAGCTTCCGCCCGAGGACACACAGCTAACGAGAGTGGCAAACCCAGGCGTGTCTCTGGACCCTGGACCCCTCTGCTCTGCTGACCTTGTAATCATTATTCGAGATGCCCCACCACAGGACGGGGAAGGGAACAAGAAGAGGAATAAGATGAAGATCACATCGGTCGGGGATGCTGGAAGGAGGAATCTTCGCTGTCGGGAGACGCATGAAACAGTGGGAACATTCTGCAGGTGTGTCTGGGCACGAGAGTGACACGAGCAGGAACACAGGTCTCCAGTCTCCTAAAGATGCTGTTTGGAGAGCTGTCTCCTCAGGAAAATCAGACCGAAAAAAAAAAAAAAAAAAAAGAGAGAGAGAGAGAGAGAGAGAGAGAGAAGAAAAAAACATGAAGGCATAAGCTGTGGATTTTATCACGGTCTCACCCTGCCATCTTCATATGCCTGATTTATAAACCGTGGTTTTTATTAACCAAAGAAAAACACACTGAGATCAGAAATGGTGCCTATGAGACAATCCTTGCATATGACCCTCCAAAAATAATATAATGACATGTAGAAACTTGAGAGCCTGCTGACGAAACCCATCTCCTATATGTAAACAGGGTTAGAAATGTCTCCATCTTCATGGGATACGTAAAGTCCTTTTTAAAGAACTTTTTTTTTTTTTTTTTAACCAAAGGAGGATTTTCCATTGGAATTTTCAATCGAGGAGACTCAGGAATGGGTGAAGGGGACAGGAGCAGGTGCTATGGCAAAGAATGTCAATTATAAAGGTCAAGTCAGGGCGCCTGGGTGGCTCCGTGGGTGAAGCCTCTGCCTTTGGCTCAGGTCCTGGTCTCAAGGTCCTGGGATTGAGCCCCGCATCGGGCTCTCTGCTCAGCAGGGAGCCTGCTTTCCCCCCTTTCTCTGCCTGCCTCTCTGCCTCCTTGTGATCTCTATCTGTCAAATAAATAAATAAAACCTTTAAAAAAAAATAGAGGTCAAGCCAACAAGTGTCCAGAACGTAAAGGAGCCTCCTCCCGGCCTGACTGGTGGGCGTTAACGACAGGTTCTAAGGTTTGGAGTCTGCAGAGCTCTCTGATGGGGGATTAGCCAGCAGCCCCGGCATGGTGGGTGAGGCTGCCGTCATGCCCCATCCCCAGCCCCCGGGGCGGCTCCTGCTCTTCCGGCAACAACAGCAGCTTTCTGGGCACCTGCAGCTTTGCTGCCCCCTGAGACCCTGCCAATGGGGGCCGAGCAGGGAAGGGCTCTGGCCCGGAACTCTGCGGGCTCACCCGCATCCCAGCTCTGGGGGATTCTGTGAGCCCAAGCACACTAAGCATGTAAGTGTATGGGCCTCAGTTTCCCTGTCTGCCCAATGCAAGGGGCAGCTGTCCCCACCTCCCACGGGGAGGAGTGGCAAGGGCTAACCGAGTTCTTTCGTACACGGTGCCTAAAAGAGTCCCCAGTGACTATTAGCTGTCCCTGACGGTCACTTTCTGAGTGGGGTTCCACATTTGTATGTTTCAAAACCACAGAGCGAGCCGAGGTACAGGGACAGAGCCCCGGTGGCCGCCGGTCAGCTCTCACGGCGGGACCTTCTCACCGGCTTCCTGTGTGTCCTCCAGGGGTCTCCACGGACACAGACTTAGAAAAGGGTATTGATTCCCCCGGTATAACGCAGCGAAGCCCTCACTCCAGCTTTGTCTTGCTGTGTATCTGATCCAACCTCAGCAGGAATAACACTGGCTTTTGATTCACGGCTTTTCTGGGTCAGGAGTCAGCGGCTCAGGGGTCCTCTGCTCAGGCTTCACTGGCCACCATCAGACTGTCTACCAGGCTGCGGTCTCATCGGACCCCGGGTTCCCCTTCCAGGCTTGTTCGGTGCTTTGCACTTACAGGACTGAGGGATCAGCTTTCTTGCTGGGTGTCAGCTGGAAGGCCACTCTGAGCTCCCAGAGGTCCCCGCAGTTCTGACCACAGGCCCCTTGCACGTCCCTATCCCTCCAAGCCGGGATCTCTTGCTGCCATCTGCTGTGAGGGGATGCACATGTCAAATGACATAACCCAGTTACAGAGTGACACGTGTCACCCCTGCCATGTTCTGTTGGTGAGAAGCAAGACACAAGGTGTGCAACACCCGAGGAGAGGGAATTAGATATGCGAGGCCCACGGGGGTCGTCCTGGGTGTGTCGGTCTGCCGTGACACTGCTTTACACATTGAGGATTTTCTTATCTACATTTTTTTGGTTGTTGCCCAGATCACACCTCCCTCCAAGAAAAAGTTTACGATTGCTGAGGAGAGCCACCGAATAAGCTGTATCCCGTGTGTGGTCACCTCAAGAGAGATCAGTGTGTGTGTGTGTGTGTGTGTGTGTGTGTGTGCACGTGCGCACAATGTTGCGCGTGTTTGGGGGGAGGTTCAGCAGTCCCTGAACTTCCAACTTAGAAACTCCAGGACTCCGAATTGCTGGTTCCTGGTCTGGGTTGTAAACACCAGGCCCTCGGCCCGCTTTCCCTCCCCGTTTGCAGAGCGTTTTTTAATGCCCCGCTTTGTGTTCTAAAGATACTGACGGATTTAAGTAGAAGCGATGAATCACCGCACGGAAGACATCAGCAACCTATAAATAGTGCAAGCTGTTGACAGCAAGAGTCCCACACGGGGGCATCACTCCCCCAAACCCGAGCCCTGGTCACCTGTCCGTCCCAGTGCTAGTCCCGCGGCCACCCAGCAGCCCTGGGTCACCGGCCCCTGGAAAACTGGACGGGTGGCGGCCACAAAGGAGGAGCCGGCCAGGCCCCCTTGGGAGCATACCAGAGGGGTCCTCCTGCTGTCACCGGGCCGTGTCTTACGAAGCAGGCACTGGGTTCCCCTTCACGGGACACGTTTACACAGAGAGGAGGGGTCCCTAGAGCTGTTCTTCTTTATCTTTTAAATACAAGTTATCAACAGGCAGTGAAAGACACAGAATGTGAGAGTACTGGTCTCTGAGTTTTGACAGGTGTATGTACCAGGTAAGCAATAAAGATCTAGAACATTCCCAGCAGCCCAGAAAATTCCCTCCTGCTTCTTCCATTCCCCACCCCCCCACCCCTGCAGAGCCATCCACTGCTCTGGTTTCTATCTCTGAGCATGAGTTTGCTGGGGGCGCCTGGACGGCTCAGGCCATTAAGCGTCCAGCTCTTGATCTCAGCTCAGGTCGTGATCTCGGGGATCAGCCCGGTGTGGGGTTCCATGCTGGGCGTGGAGCTTACTTAATTAAAAAAAAAAAAAAAAACTTTCTGCCTGTTCTGGGAACTTCACATCAATGACATACTACAGTCCAGACTCCTTTGTGCCTGGTTTTTTCACTTGACATCATTTCTGGGGGATTCATCTGTGGTGTCGTGAGTATATTTAGGTCTCCTTGGAATTACATGAAGATTTCATCACCGGTTGCGTATAAAGTTCTAGCTTCTCCTGGCTCTGTAGGTGTACCACCACCAGAGACTTCGGAATCTGAGATTTGAAAACCTACAGAATGCTACACCAGCGGTCAACAGAAAATCTCAAGCCGCAGTGCCCGCAGACCTTCAGTATCCAAGTGCCCAGACGGAATCTGTCCTTGTGAAAAAGTCCTGCACCCAAGAATGGGGGTGCCACCCACCCATCTGGCTCTCAGAGTCAGAGACCTGCGCCCAAGTGGCCCCCGCCTCCCCATCTCCCCCATCCATGTGTGAGCCAAGCCCCTGGGTGTGGGTGGTAGGGGGTGGTGGTCCGGGAGTTAGGGTTCTAAAATCTCTCTGTATCTCCTGTCCTCCCCAGGACCCCGACCAGGAGCAGGGACAGAGACATCCCAGAGGATGGACCTAAAATCCCAGCTTAATGGGGACATTTCTAGCGAGGCTTGGGGAGCTCTTTTCAGCTCGGAGAGGTACATGGACTGGAGGGGACCATGGAGAGGCAGATGCTGCTGGAGGACGCGGTGGGAGGGCAGAGGAGGGCACCGAGGAGAGAGAGGAGGGTGGAGTGTGGCGCTGGGGTTCCATCAAGGGCAATCAAGCCATTGGTGGGTCACATGGGAGCCTTAGGATGAAGGGACATTTTGGTGGTGGGGAGGAGTCAACTGTTTGTGTGGGGCTCCAGGGTCTCTCCCACGAGTGCATGGAGAGGTCTGAGTGGATGGATTTGGGGTAAGTTTAGGCATCATCAGCAATGGACCAGACAGCAGTTTCTACAGAGGAGGGGAAGGTCAGCTCTGAGGGGTGCGAGAGGGGCAGTGGGCGGTCCCCAGAGGTCACAGAAGAGCTGCCGGGGGCTCTGGCTGTGGCTGGGCCATGGGCTGGCCTCGCCAGCTCCCCTGGTTCCTGGTGCTCTCCCGCTTCCCAAGCCGCA
This sequence comes from Mustela nigripes, assembly GCF_022355385.1. Lineage (NCBI taxonomy): Eukaryota > Metazoa > Chordata > Mammalia > Carnivora > Mustelidae > Mustela > Mustela nigripes. Next base: position 4,263,800 of record NC_081562.1, on the reverse strand, counting down.
AGTAAGGGAGGCACTGGGTCAGACGGTCTCCCAAGCCCCTGCCCCGGGTGACCCTGTGTCTGTGTAGGATCCCTGGATCTCTAGGGCTGGATTTGGGGTTTTTTGTTTTGTTTTGTTTTGTTTTATGCATCCAGTAACTACGAAGCAAAGTACGGCAACGTGACAGTCAGAAGAACCGAAGATCGGGAGTCATTTATTGATCAGACATGTAAATCCAAAAGAAATACGTGCATTTTCCCATCAGTTCTGTCGTGCAGACTGCGGTTGTCGAGGGGAAGGACATCGAGAAGTGATGACGGGCTCCCGGTCCCGCGTGCGCACACGCGCAATCACACCCCCAGCCCCACTCTTACACGACTCCGCCGCCGCCGAGCAGAAACGCGCCTGGGCTGTACGTTTCACATCCCTGAGCTCCAGCTTCCGGGTGGACGGAAGGGGGATCACGGCAGATGCGGAGATCACGGGGTCGTCCTTAATCAGACTGAGAGAGCCCAGGGAGGCACCTGGAGCCTGCCTGACGCACAGCAAGAGCTAAGTGAGTACCAGCAATCATCAGCCTCCTGGTCCTCGCTCTGACCGGAGAGCACCAGCCGCGTCCTTAACCCCAGATCCGCCCCCTCCCCTCTCCTGTCCCCCCTCCTGTCAAGTCAAGAGCCGTATTGTTTTCTCACCAGACAACATCCGCCTCCTTGGGGATCATTCCTGTTCCAAGTAGGACTGGTCTTAAAGGCTTATAACTAACGACCAGAACCGCAGTGTTTGGGGCCCAGCCCACACCTTCCGGTTTTCCCTGGGAGGGAGGTTAGGTGGCAGGGTGCAGTCGGGGTGACTGTGAGGCACTCAGAGAACTCATCTCTGCCCTGGGGGTAGGGGGTGGCGGGGCGGGGAGGGCAAGGATCTCTGTCTTCCTTCCCCGTGCACCGCGGTGGAGCCAACAGCAGCTGACCCTGCTTCCCGCTCTGAATCAGTTACTACGTCTCGGTGCTTGACCATGACTAAGGTCCGTGCTGGTCAGGGTGCCCTGCCCTGCGGAGAGCCCCAGCTGTGGCTGTCAGGAGGCCGTGTTTTGGGCTCTGTGAGGGTCGTAAGTGATGCTGCTGGCAGACCCAAGGGAGCGAGTGCCGGTAAGTTCCCATGGGGGGTGGGGACCAAAGGACAAATGCCAGCGCCCCATGAGGGACGGCGTGGTCCCCCAATCCCCTTCATCAGATAAGACCCCAAGAAGGTCAGGACAACCTGTGATCAGGGGGTGCCGTGCAGGCAAGCGGGCGGAAACCGATGGACACTTTGCTCCTTACAAAATCTCACATCCGCACTGGAAGGCGGGAATGATCTCCTCTGGATAATTTACCCTCTGGATAAACGAGGCTCGAAGGCTGCTGGGTTGCGCGTGGCTCATTCCATTTATACGGTTGACCTGCCCGTAACTCGAGCCAGGGCTCCCCTTGCCCTGCCCCCACCTGGCAAACTGGAACCGACAGGACTCAATTCACAGAGATCCGGCCAGGGATCTGTTTGTGGGGGGACAACACACACAGTCACCAGCGACATCCATTGCAAGGGAAGCCTCGCTTCTGGCCACAAATAAACTGTTGCTTCTTCATTTGGCTCACAGACCTCCTTCTCCCGGGCCAATGGCTCGTTTTTTTCTTGGAGAGGTGGGAGGTGGGTGTGACATTTTCGGCTGCTATTTTCGCGCGTCTTAGTCACTGCGGGCTCCTCACAAGCCGGCAGAAGCCTTCCCACTGCCTGGTGCTGGTTATTCCTGACTCGACGGCGGGCTGACTCCCGGATCAGCTGAAGACAGTGACAGGCGCTTGTCCCTTCTCCAGGGCCCAGTGAGGACTGGAGCCATAATAGCTCCTTGCAAGGTGAAGAAAGACAAACCCCGGGCTCAGGGACCAACCCCACGGGCACCTGGCCTCTTTGGAGATCCACTACCAGCTCACTCGCTCTTCTGGAACATTCTCTAGCACTAGAAATAGTGAAGACCAGACCCTGACTATTCAAAATAGACGCCCAGCATCCCTGAGGTTCGTGCCTAAAACTTGTGAGAGGCCCCCCAGGCTCCTACTCTGAGTCATTGACTTTTATTTGGGTTACAATTTAACAGCCTTGATCTTCTCGCTAGGGCGGATTCAAAGCAAGGAATTCCTCGCTGCACCGCCTGCTGGGGAAGAGATTAAAGCTCGGTTACACTAAATGCATCTTAAGGTACCTTCCAACCCCACACTTGTGAATTTCCATAATCCTTAGCATAAAGCATTATGAAAGAAATTTATATAATGGACACAGTTTTACAATTCACTTCTTAGCACCAAGCAAAGCAAACATTTCCTCCCATTTTATTATTTTTTTTTTAATTTCGGGAGCGTAAGAACTCCCTCATCTTACTTCTTACTTCTCTTTTTTTCTCTTTTGTCTTTTTGGGGAAGCAGTTAGGTTCCATGAAGGAAGCCCTGGCATCAGGTCTCAAACCCGATATGGAGAGTACGGCTTGGGATATGTCATTTAACCACTCTGGGCTTGTCCGTTTTTCGATAGAACAGAGATCCACGTGTTTACCAACATTTATTGAGCAACGACTGTATGCCAGGAGCACCTCTAGGTCCTGAGGAACTGGTGAGAAGAGGTTTGATGGGGCTTCACTGCATCCTAGGGAGCACGGGGACAGGGAGAGGACACAGAGCCGCCAAGCAAGCCCATGAGTGTGACGGGTTCAGATAACAGCACGTGTCGTGAAGGGGACGGTGGGGAAGAAGGTAACTAAGATGTGTGGTCTGGGAGGCTGGGCCACTTGGAACTGTCAGAACGGTCAGCGCGTGTTCACTGCACGAAGAGTTGGAAAGCCCACACTCCAAGCAGACGTTGGCAAGCTGAGTGTGAGTGCGGGACGTTCGAGGAAGAAAAAGGAGGGGAGGGGTAACAATCCCTCCTACCTCTAATGGGAGAGCCCCCATGAGGGAACGAGCCTGCACGACCTCCAGGACCAAGGGATCCCGCCGATCAGTGATGCCGTCAAGGACCCAGGCTCTTTCCCATCCTTTGCTCTGCCATCCAATGGGCCATCCATCCATCCATCCATTCATTCAATAAACATATCTCAAACCCCTATTGGGGTAGAACAATGAACACAACAAATTGCTCAGTCATAGAAACTCACTCCTGGGAAGAGAGCTGATCACAAACAAATATAGGGTGTCTCGGGGAGAGACGTGTGCTTTGAAGAACAAGAAGGCAGGAAGGGTGTTCATGGCGACGGGGAAGGCAGGTGTTCTACAGTGGTCATGAACAGTCCTGGGATGCCTGAGCAGGGGCCTCAGGAGGAAGGAAGGATCCACGCAGGTGGCTGGGGTAGTTGTTCCCGGGCAGAGGGGACAGCTTGGGATGTTGGAGAATCCCGCAGGCCAGTGCGGCTGGAAGATAGGAAGCAACTCTTCCAAAAGGCAATTCGTCAAGGAAAAAGGAACCATCTATTTTCCTTTCTACAGGAGGGTCTGCGCTCGGGCTGCTCTAACAAAATGCCACAGACTGGGGGGGCTGAACCCACAGATGTCTATTTTCTCCAGTTCTGGGGGCTGAGAGTCAGAGAGCAGGGGGTGGCATCCCCTCTGATGCACGACTTTGGGTGGCACATGACGTCGCTTCGTCTGACTTCCGGTGGGACTTCGATCCCACATGCTGCACCCTTCACCACCTCCCAGGTGTCCCATGCACTCTTCTCTTAGGTTTTTCGTTCTCTTTTCTCTCCCTGGATATATAATGCAAAGATGTCTTCCAGCTCATCAATCTTCAGCTACTAACAATTAGCTACTAAACCCATCTACTGAGTTCTTAGTTTTATGTATTGAGTTTTTCAGTTCTAGAATATTCATTTGATCCACTTTTATAAATTCTTATTCTCTCTTAAAGATTCTCCACCATCACCTCTAGTCTTGAAAATATGAATCGCTTATATTGTGATTTTCGTGTCTGATGACTCCAGTTTTGGGTCATCTGGGGGTCTGTTTCTACTGCCACTTTTTTCTTCTGCTTTTGTTTCTTGGTAGACCTGGTGATTTTTTTTTTTTTTTAAGATTTTATTTATTTACTTATTTGACTGAAAGAGATACAGCGAGAGAGAGAACACAAGCAGGGAGAGTGGGAGATGGAGAAGCAGGCTCCCCACTGAGCAGGGAGCCCGATGTGCGGCTCAATCCCCATGACCTGAGCTGAAGGCAGATGCTTAATGACTGAGCCACCTAGGTGCCCGAGCTGGTGATTTCTTACTGAATGCCAGACGTGTAAAAACTTCAAGGACTCTGGATGATGTTTATCTTCCCCCAGACAGAAATTGCCTTAGATTTTGGCAGGTGCTTAGCTAGGGATGGAACTGACTCGAGACTGTATTTCAGTTTCTGTAAGGCTTGGTCTATTTCAAGTTTACACTCTCCCTCAGGTGGAGCCATGTAGGGTTGGTTCCCAGGAAAGAATCTCAGTTGTTCATCAGACCGCTCCTCCCTGGGGGTCCTGAACACCAGTTCTTGTCTTCCAGCACTGAGAAACTGCCAAAATACCTGATTGCCTTCTCAGGCTCTTGGCAGCCACTTTCTGCTCAGTTTCTCATCCTCTGAGCACAGGTGGCTTGCAAATTAGTAAATCACTTGAGAAGCACAGCTGCTGTGTGTCTCTCTGCCTCTCTTCATTCCCAAATTGTGGACCCTCAAGTCCTGGTTGCCTTAGTCACCCTGATTTCTTTTGTCTCCCCAGTTCTGTGAGAATGCTGATAGTTGTTAACCATCACTGTCTATTGGTTTCTCAGCTTCTTGCTTTATGCTTCTTAGGAATCTGGAAATGTCTCGAGGGAAGGAGGTATAGAACATGAGTCCCCTTCTCTCTGGAGTCTTGATCTCTCAAATTCTTCTTGACTTGGTATATTATATTATACCTTATTATTATTCTTTTATATACTATATTATGTTACTTTATATTATATCTCATATCCTAGCTCCAGATATGAAAAGCTTAGGTGTGCTGTGACTTCTGTAATCTTGTCTCAGTGCATACTGACTTACAATGTCTCTCCCTCCCTTCCCACTTAGCTGGTGCCACAGGCGAGTGCCTCATGCTGGGCTTTTCAATGGCTGGAGGAGCATCAGAAGCTCATGGGTACAGTGTAGGTGGTAGGGAAAGTAGGAGCCTCGGTCTGTGCAATAGGACGGGAATGAATAAGGAAGCACTTTCTCTCCCAGACCAAAAACATCTTCCAGCTTCCCAGTCCCCAAAATTCCATCTTTGGAGAATACCTCTTTGTCCCCATTGAATTGCAAATGCTTCCTGATAAAAGCCATGAACTGTCATCAGTTTCTGGATATGGCTTATTACCTCTTTTCAGCGAGACTGCTCATTTTGAAACTAGGTTTTCAAAAGGAAGGTCATGGAGGGATGACACAGGCTTGGGGTGCTGTCACGAAGCAGGCAGCCTTGCCTGCGCTCAGGCTTTCAGCATTCCTGCTGAAACTTGCAGGACCTCCTGAATGGACCCCTCCTTCCTCCAGGCCTCCAGTCCCTCCCCAACGAATCTGTTTTCTAGGCTATCTCCAGATTATTCCAAAGTGTGAATTTGTTCATTTTCTTATTATAAGTCAAGGCTTGCTCATTAAAATAAATTAGGGACAATATAAAGAAGAAATTATTCCAACGTCAACCATCCAGACTTCCGTATTTTTAAATATACGTATAGATAGGATACCAGTCAGCTATTGCCACAAAAGTACACTTCGTAACAAATCATCCCAGAACGTAGTGGCCTGAAACAATAATCATTTATTTTGTGAACTGTAGGTTGTCTAAGGTCTGTTGATCCAGGCTGTGCTCAGCTGAGAGGCTCTGCTGATCTTGGCTGGAGAGTTTAGTCTGGCATCACTCCTTCTCCTCCTGGGACCAGTGGTAAACATGAGAATTCCCTTCTCGTGGCTTGAGCATGGGCACCAGACACCAGTGGAAGCCCTGTCTGGACTGATTCACCATCTCTTCCATCTTATTCTGTAGGCAGAGTAAATCACGTGCCCAAATCCAGTCCACAGACACGCAGGTGTGCTCCACCCATGCTGGGAGGGCACCTTGAAATTGCAAGGGCATGGCTAGGGAGGGGCACGGAACTGGGCCGGCAATGCTATCCACTGTCTGGGTGATACACACTGCTCGACAAGCTGCATTTTCTTTTTCACCTAATAGATTGTAGCCATCTTTTCAGGTCAAAACTACTACTCATTATGCTTAATGATTGAAGCATGTTTCCATACCTGGGTATGCTTTAATTTATTTAAATTAAATTAAATTATATTTATTTTAATTTATAGAATATATATAAATACAGTAATATCCAGGACTGTAACTATAGAGCTATAGTTTTTCAAAATTCAGTCCTGGCCATATAACTCTTTAACTTGTAACTTTTCAAGATCCCCATCTTAGTCCAGGCTGCTAGGACAAAATGCCATAGACAGGGGGCTTAAACAACACACGCTCCTTGCTCGTGGCTCCGGAGGCTGGGAAGTCCGAGATCAAGGTGCCGTCTGACTTGGTGCCTGGGTGAGAGCTCTTGAAGACATCTCTTGTGGGCACTGCCTCCTTGCTGGGCCCTCACACAGCAGGAGAGTCATCTCTCGGATGTCTTCTTACAAGGGTGCTGATCTCATTGAGGAGGACACCACCATCATGACCTCACCCCCCACCCCAAAGGCCCTGCCTCCCCGTACCATCATACTATGGATGAGGACTGTGACATACGAATTTTGGAGTCACACAAACATACAGCCAGTAGCAGGTCCCACGTTGGGCGAAATCCAAAGTCCAAACATGCTCTCTGAGATCCGCGGTCCTCCACTGCCCGGTTCAGAGCGCAGCTCCTCCCCCTCAGACCCTGCACAGTAGTCACCTCTGTCCCTTCATCTCCCCCGACCCCTGCACCGTAACAGGGACTCCCCAAATCAGCGGCTAAACCCCGAGGGCGGGCGCTCACTTGTGCTCCCATAGCCGCCAACTGTGGTTCTGGGGGTGCCTTCTCCAGGCATCACTCTGTCCCTATGGACCTTCACGGGGGCACCCTGGGTCCCAGCAGTCGGGGAAAGAGAGTGGAGAGGACTCAGGGGCCAGGCTCAGAAGTGGTGGCATCGCCTCTGCCCGTCTTCCCAGGCATGTGTCCTTCCTGCGAGGAAGCTGGCAGAGGTCACCTGGCCACATGCCCTGGAAGCAGCAGGATCGGCGTGTGACCTGGGCATGACAGACCGTGATCTGGCGCCTTAAGTGTATCTGTCCTTCCCCCTGGGATACCTCCTCCCCGCCGGGCTTGCTCATCACACATTCAGGGCCCCGAGAGCTCTCCCCAAGGAGCCCCTTCTCGTCCCAGGCTGAGTCACACCCTCTCCAGACCCCCGGGGCTGGCTGGGGAGGTGTTTCACTGGAGCGTCTGCTCAGAATCGCGGAAGGACACCGCGTCTGTGCCCACCATGCCCAAGCCCAGGACCGAGACGGCTGCTCAGCGGGAGAAGGGACATTGGGACTGGGTCTGGAGGAAGAGCAAGGGTGACACAGTGTCACTCCACCTGCTGGCAGGAGCTGTTAACCGAGTTATCCTCAGCCATGGCATGGGGTAGCAGGAGAGAGTACGCCCCTCTTCAGCATATACACCCCCATCCCCGACAGCCTTCCGGGCTCTTCTGAGCCCCCACCTCTGCCCTCTGTCACCACGGTCACAAGAGGCGCTCCACATGTCACGTGTTAGATGAAGAATCGCAGGGAAGCGCGAGGCAGAGGAGCCCCCACCTTGGCCGTAGAGGCCCAGCAGGTGCCTGGTGGGCGAGGGCAGGTGGACAGGCAGGGGTGCCAAGGGGCAGGAGCCTCCGTCCTATCCCAGGCTTCACCACCTCCCTCTGTGCCCGGGCCTGGTTCCCTCTGTACCTGGACTTCCAGGAGCAAACTGGATGGACTGATCCCTCCATCAGAGGGAGGGGGGAGCGTGCAGAGGGGCAGGACCCCCAGGGCCTCAGGCTCCCTGGGGCTGCACTCACGCTCTCAGCCCCTTCTTGGAATTTTCCATTCCCTCGGAGCAGTAACCACTATTCCACAGCCCACCCGCTTTCCTGGGGGGGGGGGGCTGCTCCTTCCCTGCAGCTTCTCTAGCCCAGACCTCTCCACACTCCCCCCCACTACCCCTCTCCAGGCTGCCCACCTCCCCTCCCCTCTGCCACCACCACCCAGGGAGCAAATTCTAAAGGGCCTTGCTCCCAGGTCACGGCCCTTCCAGCGGCCACCACCTTCCATCCTGCCTTGTCTGCTCCCTCCTCCCGGGCGAGCTCCGCAGCCCCCGCCCCCTCTCTCTACCTGCATTTGTCTGACCACTCGCGAAAGGCCATCGTGATCACGTTCCTGCCTCTGTCACACCCTGTCAGCAGGGATCCAGCGGTTCCG
>NC_081562.1:4240748-4254949 GCF_022355385.1 Mustela nigripes | reverse complement strand
CTTTGCCCCCACCTGCCTCCCAGCTCCCCCCTTTCTGGGCGCTGGGTGTCTCCCTGCAGGCCCGCAGAGTCCCTCCGCCCGGCTCCGCCTGTACTCCCCCCTAGACTGTCAGCCCCTCGGGGACAGCGTACCTCCCGGTATTGCTACAGCGGGTGGGGAACCTGCCATGCTGGGGCGTCGTGGCCATGTGACCAAGCAGGTGGGAAGCGGGGGGATGAAGTGGAGGGAGCGGGGGACACGGACAGGGAGCAGGGCCAGGGCCGAGGGGCCCCGCGGGAGGGGGAGGAAGCCACAGCAGCAGCGCCAAGGGGGAGCAGGGGAGGAAAGGGGGGGAGGGGAGGGGGCGCGCAAACCGCCTGAAGACCCCGTGGCCTGGAGACCTCCGACTATGCGCTCCGGCACCCCCACACCCGGGGAAGGGGCCTTTTGGCGGAAAAGCAGGGACAGGAGGCGGCAGCCGCTGCAGAAGGTTCTACTTGGCGGCATCTCCCAGCGTAGGGCTCGGGTGTCCTTGAAGTAGCAGAAAAGGAGAGAGAGGAAAAGCCGCCCCTCCACTGGGGGATCCTTGGGTTCTCTCAGGGCAACGGGGGAGGGGCCCGAGGTGTGACACGCGGCAGCTGCCCGTTTCCCAGAGGGCCGAGCACACCACTCTGCAGGGCCTCGGGGAAGGAAGCCTCTGCTCTCGGACCCATTTCCAACCAGACAGTTCTTCTGGACCCTTCCACGGTTCTGGGGGATCTGCGCCCTCAAAAGTTCAAGACTGTCCCCAACACACAGCTGTCTCTGCCTCCTTCCCAAGGCTTCTCGCGAACGGCTAACCCTGCTCCTTTCTTCTGGCCACATCGAGACACAGTCTTATTTAGGTGTTCCTCTCCTTAACACGTCACAGGCCCCCCCAAATGTGGGGGGCTTCGATGCCCCGAAGGTGGCATCTCGTCCTCCGCTCCCACCCGGTCCCATACGCTTGTGGGTGCCGAGGACTGACGCTTTAAGCCATGGGTCCTGGAAGCGCTAGAGCCCCCAGCCTCTCATTGTCTTTTCCTTCTTTTCCATGAACCTCATCCCCCAAACTGCCCAGAACCGAGCTCTTGATGCTTTCCCACTGGTTCTGCTCCCCTCTCGCTCGCCCCACGTTGGTAAATGAAGTGCCGCCCACCGGTTACCCACACGGCACGCATCCCTGACAAAGGCTCCTTCTCCTCCATCTCCACCAAGTTCAGGACAAATCTGGGATCCACCTGCTTCCCTCCGTCCCCATGACCGCCCTTACCCCCGTGAGGGCCACCTTCACCTTCTTGTGTCCCAGCTCGTCCTCTTGTTCAGTCTTGTCCTCCGCAGCCAGAATGGTCTTGTTGAAAGCCCAGCAGGACCTTGGAAGAAGCCTGTGCCGATGAGGTCATGCTTTAGAGCTTAGACCTCCTATGAACTCCCAAGGGAGCCCCAATGCCGCCCCCCCCACCCCGCCCTGCACGCACCCTGGGACCGTCACTCGGACCTCCACAGACACCGTTCCTTCTGCTCAACCCAACTCAGCTCTTGTCTCTCCATGCAATCATGGGTTCTGCACATGATTTTCTATATTTTCTTTTTTTTTTTTTCCCAATTAACCCTTACAGTAACCCTGGGCTGGGAGGTGGGCCCTGTGATCATCCCCATTTTGTGGATGAGGACATGAGTCTGAGTAGTAAAAACACTCAGCCAGGCCCAGGCTAGGAAGTGGTTGAGATGAGATTCAGAAGCCTGACTCTTGGTCCTCTGGCTCCGGGGCCCCGTGACCGAGCCCCTGTGCTCTCGTCTCCACATCACCAGGGCACATCACCACCTGCCAGCCCGCTGGCCCCAGGCTGTTTTGTTTTCCAAACCGTCTTTGAGGCCCTACTGTGTGCCCACCACAGTGACAGACGCTGGAAAGCTTGAACGCCAAACACTCCAACGGACTCTCCCTGACCCGCCGATGGAAACTGGGTTCTCCTTCTGCATAGGACTCTACGTGCTGGCCCCGTAGCCTTGTCGATTTGTACCTCTCATTGATTTCTGTGATGGGCTGTCTGTCTCCCTTCTAGGCAGGAAGCCCCAGGAGGACGGATTTTGTACAGACCACCCACAGACAGATGTCCTGGCACCTGCTACCCAGCAACGAGTGAATGAATGGATGCCCCCAGGCACATGACCTTGCAGAAACCCTCGGTGCTTGGAATAGACACATTTCAGCTAAAGAGGGGGCTTCCAAATTATTTTTGGTAAGATGTTTATTTTATCTTATTTTCCACTGAACTGTTGGAAAATCTGAGATCTCTTGGCCGATCTCATGGCTGAGATCTCAGGACAGAAACTTCTGGAGGCCTTAGACATGGGCCGCCCCCAGTGAGCCATTCTCAAGTCCCGCATCTGTCCCCAGACCCCTGAGTTCCTCCTGGAGGGCCGGAGCCCAAGGCACGTTCTCCGGTTTGCAGGCCCAGCCAGGGCTAAAAGCGCCTCCCCTAGCCCAGCGGTCCACACATTCAGGCAGTGAACAAGCATCAGTGGACATGACAGGGAGGGGACGGGGGCTCGGAGTCCAGCAGCCCAGAGAGACCTGTGGACAATCACTGCTCACTCGGGGCCGTTTGCCCCATGGACACCATGAGCTTGGGCTGGCTCCCTGCGCCCTGTCCGTTGGGCCACACACGGTCGTGTAGCTGCGTGAGAGTCCTGTCGCTGCTGTGACAAGTTACGCAGACGTGGAGGCTTTACCCAACACCATCTTCTTACTTTGTAGCCCTGAAGGTCTCAAGTCTGCAATCAAGGGTTGTCAGGGCTGTGCTCCTTCTGGGGGTTCCAGGAGACAGTCTTTTCCCTGGGCTTTTTCAATGTCTACAAGAAGCCTCCTGCGTTCCTGGTTCACGGCAGCTCCTCTTAAAGCCGGCCGCGCAGAATCCTTCCCCGTCTGGTCAGGCTTCCGTTCCCTCTCCCACCACATATCCTTCTCTGGCTCTGACCATCCTGCCTCCCTTCCCCCTTCTAAGGACCCCTGTGACGGCCTTGGGTCTACCAAGACGAGCAGGAAGGTTTCCTCGTCCCAAGAGCCTTGACTGAATCCCACCCGGCAAGTCCCTTTTGCCTGGTTAGCCAATGCCTTCCTGGGTGGCAGGGACCAGGGTGTGGCTATCCTCGGGAGGGGCACAACACTTCACACCCTAGTGACTTCGTCAGAGAACTGGTCCCTCTATGACTTGCTGCTACCTCTAGAAGCAGGGGAATTAGTCATAGTAATTAGTCATAGAATTAGTAAGCGTAATAAGGCCTACCTTCTGGAGGACTGAATTTCTCTATAAGCACATAGAACATCTGACGAGCAGAGGCTTCCATAAATGATGCTTTCAGGATTTTAAGCAGCAAGATGAGCCCCGTGCCAAAAGTTTGAGACTGAAAACAATGCGCAGATGCCAGCATATTTTTAAAATGACAGAATCAAAGTAAGAATTGAATCCATTGAGAAAATGTGCAGCTCCAGAAAAGACAGCAACCCTTCAGAAAACCAGCATGAATTTAGAAACGAGGAAGCCCAAGATGTCCCCAGCAGAGGAAAAGCACTCGAAAGCATTTGCAGCCCCCAAACCACAAGTTAAAATAACAAAAAGGGGTCACTTTATGCCTTGAGACCAGCAGAAATCGGAGCCTGCCAGGGCTGGGGGTGGGGAACGGAAGCAGAGGCCTCCCCACCCACTGGTGGCGGGGACCGGCCAGCCCCCAGGAAGGGTTCCACTCCTGCACCAGCAGCCGCCCCTGAGGACATCTGTCCCCTAGGAATTGTCCCACGAAGCCACAACCGCTCATCTGCCTGGACGTGGCCACCCCCCCACCCATCCCCCACAACTGGGGGGGGCAATATTAGCCGACGCACACCTTGGGGGTGACTGGTGTCTGGAAGAAAGTCGGACGAGGTGTATGTGTAGGAACGTGGGTGGTTGTGAAGAATCACCGGGGTTGGTGGCAAAGTGAAAAGAGAATGAGGTTCAGAACACCCGGAAGCTTCGAGCTCCCAAGTGGCCACACTCGCGTCCTCGGAGCACAAAGACTGAACTCCGAGCATTAACAAAGGGGGAGCAAGAGAATGAATGAGTGAGGGAATGGATGGATGAATGGATGGAAGAGAAATACCGGCATCCACTGTGGGGGGCGGGCATGTTATCCTAGGTCAACGGGTTTGGGGGGAGAGCGCGAGGGGGCCTGACTGACCTTGGCAGGCGCCGGGGAAGCACGCCATAGGACTGTCAGCCCCGGCGCGGGGAGAAGTCATTCCTTACTCCAGCAACCCTCCGAGGAAGCAGCGATTAACTTCCCCTTCACGCGGAGCCGAGGGAGAGAAGGGAGGATCAGAGCACTAAGGGGCTCGCCAAGGGGCCGGGCTGGGAGGGGAAGAGCCAGGGACCGGGCAGGCGTGCCTCGTTCTAGAACCCGCACCGGGCTGCTCCCTGTATCTGCCAGGCTGTCCAGCCGATGACTTGCAGTGAAGGACACACAGCAAAGGAGAATGGTTCTTGTGCTTCTTTAAAGCCCATGTGGTCTGCCTGCCTCTCTGCCTACTTGTGACCTCTCTCTATCAAATAAATAAATAAAATCTTTAAAAAAAAAAAAAAAAAGGGCACCTGGGTGGCTCAGTGGGTTAAGCCTCTGCCTTCGGCTCAGATCATGATCTCAGAGTCCTGGGATCGAGCCCTGCATCAGGCTCTCTGCTCAGCGGGGAGCCTGCTTCCTCCTCTCTCTCTGCCTACCTCTCTGCCTACTTGTGACCTCTCTCTATCAAATAAATAAATAACATCTTAAAAAAAAAAAAAAAAAGCCCATGTGGGTCTCTCCCTGTGGACCCAGCAGCAGGTGTGGACTCCTCCCCAGTGACCCCACAAGGCAAGAAAAGGAGCCAAAGCCGACTCTGATGTGTGATCTGGGACCCAGCGACAGTCAGCAACGCACACGATAGTCCACGGACACCGTGTGGGCTGGGAAGGCAGGACACGGTGGGAGAGGGGGACAGCCCGCAGGACACACTGTGTAGGACAAGGACGATGGACAAAGGGACAGCGCGTGGGACGAGGGACGGACCACGGGACACTGATGGCCAAGAGTGAGCTCACAGCTGGGAACGGAACGGGCTCCCGTAGGTCGCCTTTGAACAACCTCTCCTCCCTTTTCCTTTCTGTGCTGTCGCAGAAAGTCACGAGGGTTTGGAGTCCGGTCACCTGGGACGGAGAGATGACGGTATTTGTGCTCTAAGACCCGGGGAGCATCTCGGTGGAGCCGAGTCCTGCTGAGGGTCCTGGAGGACAAGCCTCCTTGTAACATCCCTGTCCCGGGCTGCGATGTCACGGGCCCCAGGCGAGCTTTCCGTCACCCCGTCTTACCCCCACAGCCACCTTGAAATCAGCTCCGCTCCCACGTGTCACGCTGCTCTTTGCTTGGCCCAGCTTGCGCGGGAGCCTGCCGGCGCCATCTAACCTGTCTTCCTGCACACGAGTGGGGATTAACCATTGCTGCGGTGTCATTTCCTGCTGGGGACAGGGCTCGCCCAGCCGCCAGGAGAAGCCGCCTGCTGGCATCACTGCGGGAAGCTGGGAGGGAGGCCTGACTCTAGGGAGACCCCCTCCCCCGCTAGCTCCCGGGAGCTCTCCTCCAGCCTCCTGGGTCTTGCTCATCCAGTTCGAGGCCACAAGCATCCACCATGCTCAGGTGTATCTGGGACCAAAGCTCCATCGCTGACTTCAAGGGCTCCTGCTCTGAGGCTCCTGCCCACCCCCGGCCCCGCTCTGTCACGGACCAGCGGGCTATATTTGGGCAAAATGAGTTCCGCCTCCAGCGCAGTTTCCTGCTGTGAAAACGAGGAGCAGTCATCCAAAATGGGACTGGGGGCCGGGGCTGGTCAGGACGAGGAGGCAGACGGTACCAGCAGAGGCTGGGTCGAGTGCGGACCAACGAGGAAGCCCGAGACAGGGGGGCTGAGGCCGTGGCAGGAGTCCAGCCTCCAGACGGCCACCCCACAGGCCATACCCCCTGCATATCTGAACCTAGGGACCCCAGGGGCTCTAACCCATCTCCACCTCCTAGTTCCTTCCAAACACAGAGCAGGGTTGGGTGGGGCTGGCAGGATGGGTCTAACAGGTGTCCCCGCCCCACAGCCGTGCTCCGTAACCGCCTCAGGGCCTGCACCAAACTCCTACTCCAGGGTCCCCTTCCCCACCCCCTAGCTACAGAAGCAGAATCTCCCCGGGGTCCCTTGGGCATCTGCCACGTCCAGGAAGGGGGGGCCCTAACCGTGGTGGGAGAAGCATCCACAGGTCTCCGGTATCCTGCAAACAGAGTCCCCAGCAAGGCTGTTAGCAGAGCCCGAGGCGTCACCCTCAAGCCTGACCCCAGTGTGGGCCACCACTGCCTCTCTCCACTTCTATCTGGTCCGGAGTATGTCCCCAGATCAGCTGCCGGGACTCCAGCTGTCACCCCTAGAACTCCCACACACGCTGGGGTGAGAGTCCAGGGCTCGGCACCTCAGAGAACAAGTGCAAGTGTCCCCTGAAGGCAAACGTGTGTCTCCCTGGGACCCACCAGCCCACTCTCAGGTTCCTGTTCAGAAGCTGGCACGTGTGTCCCCAACCCACACGCAGGTGTGTTGGTGGCACTTTACTCACAAGAGCCGAAGCAGGAAGCCGCCTCAAGGCGCACCGACAGGATGAGGGACAGAGAGTGGTGCGTGCGTACGGGGGAGCGCGGCACGGGGGTCCAACGGAACGAGCAACTGCTCCGGGCAAGACTCTGGGTCGGTCTCACAGGCGTTACGAGGAGAGAGGGAAGCTGCACGATTCCACTTACAGAAAATACAAACAGGTCAAACGTCACAGTGACTGGTCAGCACAGCGGCGCCTTTGTGGGGAGGGTGGTGACCAGGAGGGGGGTGAGCGGTCCCTCCGGGCGCCGGGGATGCTCTCGGTCTGACGCTGATGCTGATAGAAGGGTGTATTCAGGGGCGCCTGGGTGGCTCGGTCCGTTTAATGTCCGACTCTTGATTTCGGCTCCGGTCACGCTCGCAGTCAGGTCCCGGGATCCAGCCCCACGGCGGGCTCCACAGTCGGCTGTCCCTCTCTCTCCGCACTCTCTCTCTCTCAAACAAATAAATAAAATCTTTCTAAAAAGAAGGGTGTGTTCCCGTGTAAAAATCCATCAACCTCTAGACTGAAGGATGGTGCATTCTATGCACCTCCAGGACGTATGTTACCCCTCACTTCCCAAAACCTGGAAGGCTCCCCTTGCCAACGGAGTCAGGTCCAAACTGTGCGCCTCGTGCCCCACGGTCCAATCTCTGCCCGTCTTTCCAGCCTCGTGTCCACTCCCTCCCCCGCTGGTGTGATGCCGCAGCCACACGGGCTCCAGGGACACCTTCTGCTCGTCCACACCTGCCTGGCCTTGCGCACGTTGTCCCCCGCCTGGAATCCTTCCCCGCTCCCAGCTGGAGGTGCCTCTCTCCCTCCTCCCACCGCCCCCCGTCCCTCTCGTCCCTCTCCGTGGACACACAACCACGCACACAAACCAAGTGCTGTACTAGTTGTCTTCATGGCCATTACCTGACCTTACTCTCAAGTCCATCTGGGAGACAGACACCACGATGACCGCTTACAGATGAAGAAACAGCCTCAGAGAGAGGAGTGACGTGTGCAAGGCCACAAAGCTGAGACGCGGGTCCAGGGGGGACTCGGGCCCAGGTCAGCCCAACACGTAGGCTGGAGTGTGTGTTCGCACTGGGCGTGCAGACAGTGACGCGTGTCCCTCCTTGTCCTCTGAGAGCTTCCAGGCTGGAGGGGAG
Organism: Mustela nigripes; assembly: GCF_022355385.1. Classification (NCBI taxonomy): domain Eukaryota; kingdom Metazoa; phylum Chordata; class Mammalia; order Carnivora; family Mustelidae; genus Mustela; species Mustela nigripes. The sequence continues at coordinate 4,247,121 of NC_081562.1, read as the reverse complement.
GCAAACCACCAAGCAGAAAATGCTCAAGCACGGAAAGTGCTTTAGCTCTGAACTCGTCTCCATCCCACCACTGCACAAATCCCTTCAACGCTCCAAGTCTGGCGATTTATCTGCGAAATGGTGATAGTACCTCCATGGGTCTCATTACAGGTGGTGGGCATGTGACAAATGTCAACAGCATCACTGCCCAACTGTTTTTCTTTTTTAAAAAATTTGCTTATTTTTATTCACATATAATGTATGATTGGTTTCATGGATACCGGTCTGTGAGTCATCAGTCTTACACACTTCACAGCGCTCACCATAGCCCATACCCTCCCCTGTGTCCATCCCACGGCCACCCCAACCACCCCCCGACCCCCAGCCACCATCAGTTTGTTTCCTGAGATTAAGAGTATCTTATGGTTTGGGGCGCCTGGGTGGCTCAGTGGGTTAAGCCTCTGCCTTCGGCTCAGGTCATGATCTCGGGTCCTGGGATCGAGCCCCGCATCGGGCTCTCTGCTCCGCGGGGAGCCTGCTTCCTCTTCTCTCTCTGCCTGCTTCTCTACTTGTGATCTCTGTCAAATAAATAAGTATAATCTTAAAAAAAAAAAAATTCCTCACATCCGTGAGGTCCTGTGATAATTCTTTCTCTGGCTGACTCATTTCGCTCAGCATAATACCCTCTAGCTCCATCCAGGTTGTTGCAAATGCCAAGATTTCATCTTTTGATGACTACATAGTATTCCACTGTATACACACACCACATCTTCTTTATCCTCCACCTGTTGATGGACACCTGGGCTCTTTCCGTTGTCTCAGTGCCCATCTTTCTGGCAGTAAATATCCTCCAGATCCATCAGATTGTTCAAGGCCAAGGTCACGTACCACCTCCTCTCTGAAGACATCTTTAATTCCCCTCCCTTCCTAGACCCCGAATGTCACCCTTCTCCTCATCGTGATAATAATGAAATAATGAGGCCATCCTGGATGGAGAATTTGCTATGTGTGAAGCGTGATGCAAAGCATTTATACATATTCTCACGCTCCATCCCCATCGCGACCCTCAAAGGTAGGAACTGCTATCCTGACTTTTTTAGCTGAGAAACTGAAGCTTAGTGCTATTACATACACGGCAAGCCCAGGGTCCTACGGTTGGGAGGGGGAGGCCAAGGTTCAGCCCCCGAACTGTGGGCTCAGAATGTCAGCCACGAGCCGCACCGTCCCGTGCACCTCTCTTCCAGGATCCAGCAGCTCCGCACGCGGCAGGCCATTCAGCCACGTCGATATACGTCGGATGGAGCTTTACTGTTTATAACACGCACCCTTCATCCTATAGGTGAGAAAACTGAGGTTATTGACTTCTCCTTTTCATGAGTAATCCTTTTGTGCCTACAAGTGCCCGGATGTGGCAGGGAACAGCACCAGATGGAGGCCTGCTGCCCTGGAGCTTAGAGTATCACAGGGAGCTGGAGGTCCCTATGACAAGCCAACAAACACCACCGGCCTGGTGAGGTCTGGGGAAGAAGATCCAACAGGGGAGAGACCGTGTGTGTACCTCGGGCAGCTTTAGCTGGGAGCCTCAGGGAGGAGCATCAGTGCGGGGCTGAGGGACCAGAGGGAGGACCTAGAGGAAGGGCATGCCGGGGGCAGGGAACAGCAAGTGCGACGGCCCGAGGGAGGGGCCATGTGGCCTGTCTGAGGGACGGACAGACGATAGACACTTGGACTTGGGAGCACCTTCCTGGAGGAGAACAGGGGAGAGGGGTGAGTTCCAGGAGCAGGACCTGAGGCTTCATGGGCATGAGAGGGAGTCTGGATATTATCTTAAGTTAGAAGCGAAGAACTAGGAGGTTTCAAACAGGAGTGACAGGATCACGTTTATGCTTCAGTGAAGACCTTTCAAGGACATCCCTTGAGCCCGGGACACAGGCCTGGCCCAGGCGAGAGATGGGGGCAATCTGGACAAGGATGGTGGCAGGTGTTGGGTACAGAAGGGGACGGAGTCAGGCATGGGGTGGAGGTAACTGATTCAGTTTCCGGGTCGAGAGGAAAGAAGGAATCCTGGAGGACGCTGGTTTTTTTTTTTTTTTTTTTTTTTTTTTTTGGCTTGTGCTCCTGGACGGATGGGGGCGCCGTCTACAATGACCAGAAAAGCAAGGAGAGGGCTAGAGTGGGAGCCGGCAAACTCGGGAGAGGGAACAGCCTGGAGGTATTAGGGAAACAGGGAGTGCCTGGCCCTGCTTTGCATACTCTCCCTCACTGGCAACACCGGTCCTCTGGCTGACTTGCTGCCCCAAGGCCAACCTCAGAGCCTGCTCACACATTACTTCTCAGCACAGTCTTCCCAGCCCGCCCAGTCACCCCAGGAGGGCTCTGTCCCAAGACCTGGTTGCCTTTCCTATACAGTATAGATCAGCATCTCCACTTGTCTTGTTTGTCCGAGTATTTCTTTTCTTCCCCGCAAATAGGACGTTGCCTTCTAGAAGGTACGTCCTGCCCCAAGCGCTTGCTTTCTCCAGCACCTACAGTGGGACTGGTTGGCACCCAATTCTATTAACTGGCTCACTGACTTGATCTATTCTGAGCAAACAGATGCATTCTTTCCAACTCCGAGTTGGCCGGGGCGTCCCACGGAGATCAAGGGATCTGGCTTTGGAGCGGACGTGAGTTTCTGCCCAGGCTCACCACATTCTACCCATGCCTTTGGACAAGTCCCTTGACCTCGCTGAGCCTCGGAGGGAATAAAGAATAAATGAAGACCCTTCTCACGAGCCTGCGCAGGAATAAATGAGATGACGTTTCTAAAGAGCCCAGCCTTGCCGAGGACACAGAGCTCCTAAAGCAAGCTGAGGCCATCAATAGTGATAACCAGATCGAGGCTTTAAAAAAAAGTTTGGAAGCTCCGTGTTGCTCTTCATTCCCTATAATTGTCACATTGAGAACTTAGGAATCATTAGTCATGTTGGCAGCAATCTCCCTGCCCAGCCCACTGGCACATCGGAAGCGTGTGATGGCACACGGCTGTGCGCGTTTCAAGGGGGAGAAGCCAAACACATGCCCACCTCCCGGGTAACATGAGCTGTTCTCTCCCATTTCCAGACAGAGCCAGCGCTGACTCAGTCAGGAATCCGCAGCGGCTGTGAACACTTCCTCCCAGAAAGGATGACCATCCTTTGTTCTAGGAGTCGACTTACGGGCCCTACGGTATTTCCCTCCATAATCCTTAGCGCTGGCTTTGCGAAGACTTGGAAGAAGTAACGGTTTGCTGCTCAGCTTGCTCTGGGCCTGCAGGAACCCTGCTGCTCCCAGGAACCTCACAGGTCTAGCCTGACAGAGACACTCTCCTCCCCCGAGGAAGCCTCCAGGGTCAGTCCCGTGTCTCTTAAGTGCAGCCCCAGCTCAGGGCGGGACAGGCCAAGGGCCGAGCTGGGAGGGCTGCCTGCACCTCACAGACGAACATGGTGTTGTGTTCCTTGCCGAGGAGGAGACTGTGCAGTTAAGAACCTCCCTTCTAGCGCGGGAAGAGACAGAGTTGTGGTCCAGAGTCTAGCTGAGAGGTGGTTGGACTGGGCTAAGCCGGACTTGATGGGGTCCTTATAGATCACGAGGATCTTACACCAAGGCACAAACAGCGGGAGGGAAGGATAGGGAAAGGCAGAGGTCCCCAAGTGGTCACAGAGCTTGGAGACAGACTGGCCGGGGGCAGGGAAGGGGGAAGCCAGCAAAGGCAGGTTTGGGGATCTTTGGGCCAGGGTATATGGAGAGGCCCAGACGGGGTCTACCTCCAGGAAGAACAACCAGGGGGAACGACCCGCCATCTCAGGTGGGACCCTCAGTCCCAGAAGTCTGCGTGGTTCACCATCATGTGTCCCCTTCCCCAACTACAGCAGAGTCTGTCTTTAAGAAGATGCTCTTCATTTGTCCGAGACATACTAATTGGTATTTAAAAGCAATTATTTTGGGCCAGGCACGTTCTACTGCTTTATATATATTTACTCATTTCTGTCCTCAAATGAACGGTCTCAGGACTGCATTGTCATTGTCCCCATTTTACAAACAAGGAGAAGCGGGGCACAGAGGTTGGAAATGTTTCCTGCTGTTCCAAATCGAGGAAGGGCCGGAGCTGGGATTCAGCCCGGAGCCGGCCCCCAGAGCGGGCCTCCTCCCCTTGGCGCTGACCTCCGCTGTGGCGTGGCCGGGGCACGGCAGGATGAAGAGGGACATCCCTGGCCTCCACCCACCCCATCCCTGCCTCGACAACCAGGACCGTCTCCAGACAGGCCTCCGGGGGCAGAGAGGCAGAATGGCCCCCTGGGGATCCCACTCCAGAGTCTCATCTTGGTTTTTCTTTCTTCAGCCCTCTTCCTTGGAGCAGAGAGGCCCACAGAGTTCTTCCGCCTTAAAGGACACCCACGACGGAGCGCGTGCATCTGGAAGACGTTGGAAGAGGAGCCGAGAAACCAGCCAAACGCTTACGCGACTCCAAAATCAAGGTTTCCATGCGCACCGCGTTCCCCAAGGCCATGACGTCCTGAGTAAGACAACAGGTCAGATTCAGACCTTACGGGAACTTGCCCAGGATGTAACAAGGACCTCGGAAGGTCAGTTTCTTGGAGATATTTGCAAGCGCGGTTTACGGTAGAGAGAGCTCCTTCCCCACTGCAGATGCGGGAAGACAGACCCCTTTCTCCTTAGGTGGCCGAGGTTTCTCCAGCAAGTAGGAGCAGTCCGTCTCCACGCCAAGGACTGGAACTCTCTTAGCACCGACACGACAGGGAAAGAGACGCGGCCGAGAGGCTCCAAGCCCCCGCAAGGAAAGGAGGTTCAGGGAGGGTGGACAGCTGATGGATGGCGTGCGACGCGTGTGATGCTTTCCAGGGGCAGCTGATAAATACGGACAAGCGGACAAGACAGGAATTCGGGGACATTGGCTCACCGAGGTCCGCGCCGGACCCGCGGGACCGTTCCCCCTGCCGCACCTCTGAGCCACACACGAGGCTCATCTCGCTCCCTGTCTGGGGACAGGGGCTCCCGGAGTCAGAGCTGGGGGTGGCCTTAGGGGTCGGTGAGTGGCCCGGTCACGAAGGCTGGGAGGTGACTGTCTTAAAGGACTGCCGCCTCCGGGTCCCCGCTTCCCACCTAGTAACAGCTTGCTCCTCGGTGCCTTTGTCGTCTCTGTCACTGCCGCGTCGCAGGACTGACGGGGATGACGAAGAGGATGCAAAAGACCCTGTCAGCGATTTCTGCGCGGATGACACGGCGGACAGAGAGTATTTTCGATGTGTGGCCTTAAATAAGGTACAGATTACAACGAGCTCGACCCGATTCCTTTTCTTTTTTGACAAGGCTACCACGCAAGTTTAGACAACTGACGGGGCTCAAATGACCCTTCCCAGGGGACCGTGCAAGGGTAGAGGGTAAACCCTGTTCTTGCCTGAAATTTAGCACCAGAAGACAAAAGCTTTCCCCCACAATTAAGGCTGAGGGGCCACCCTGGCCGGGGAGAGGGCTATGCACGCAGCAAGTCTGCAAGCCCGAGAGTTGCAATTTCATCTCCATTCCCGCGCTCGACTCGCGCAGTTTGCACGCTCCTCTCCCGGGTTCCTGAGTAGCCCCGGGCTGGTTGGCCGGAGGGTTAGCATTTCCAGAGCCTGTGAAGTTCTGCCCCCCCGCTCTGGGAGGGGCTTCCGCTTCCCCCCGCTGTTCTTCTGGACTTGCACTTGCAAACTCGAGGCTATCCGGCTATCCGGGCTCTCTGATCTGTCTACTCAGTTAACAAAACTCGCCAGTCACAACAAAAGTGGAAACGAAGTGACGGCGAGAGTAGGAGCCCTCCAGTATGCAAATGATTTCCCTACTGCGCTCCACGGAGACGGTCATCTCTTTGGTTCTAGCGTCCAGCACGGGCATGCACACACTCACAGACCCGTCCCTTCCTGGAAGAAATACGGGAAATTCATGCTCTCGGTAATAATCTACACAATGATTTATTTATCTTTTTTTTTTTAGGTTGCACCAGAATGCCTTGCCTAGCAAAACTTGCGTCCCCATCAATAAAACTAATGTCCAGTTCCAGAGAAATTTATTTTCCTGCTCATTAAAATCACTTTCACTGAAACAAACCATAAAGGATTTACCTGTTGACTCTGCCGGTCATGGCTGATGGGTTCTTTCCTTTTAATTTATTCTAAAAACCTATCTTCCCGCCGCCAGGGGTTCTGTGGGACCCTTGAGTGATGTGGTTTCCTCGAACACATACACACACGCATGCATACGAACATGAGCACACACACAGGGTCCCTCCCGCAGCTCAGGCAGGACGGTGTCTGGGGACGCATCCGGACCACACACAGGGTCCCTCCCGCAGCTCAGGCAGGACGGTGTCTGGGGA
>NC_081562.1:4227529-4240648 GCF_022355385.1 Mustela nigripes | reverse complement strand
GGTGTCTGGGGATGCATCTGGACCACACACAGGGGCACTCCCGCAGCTCAGGCAGGACGGTGTCTGGGGACGCATCCGGACCACATCCCTTGACATTTCTTGCTGGGGTGCAGGCGCTGGGTGTGCGGGCTGAGAGGTAAAGTCTGGGCCGGGCACAAAGTTTGAGTCAGCAAAAACCAAGTCTGTGGCCAGGAACGTCACACCAACACACAGATGGAGAGACAGCGCTGTGTGGATGGCACAGCCCTGGGTCCTGTTCTCCCTGTCTTTGCCTCTATTTCACTGGTGACCTTGGACCAGCCCATGACTCTGGTACTTCCTTTCCCAATGGGACAGCTGGTCTGGAGGGCCCACTGGACCCCCGCAGGCATCGGTGCTGTTTGCTTCCTTCTCGTCCGGCCAGCAGGTGCATGCCTACTGTGTACGTGGCATTGCCTCAGGCTCTGATACTCAGGCACGCGGCACGGCACGTGGGTAACACGGTGCGGCAGAGACAGACCCGTAATCACAGAGTCTAAGGACAGCAACGGAACTCGAGGTGAGGGAGAAGGAGGCAGGAGCTGCGTGGAGGAGGGTGAAAAGCACCCCAGGCGAGGGGGCCAGCAGCTCCCTCCAGGACGGTCACCTGGGAACCCGAGAGCCCAGCACAGAGCAGGTCCCTGTGAATATGAGGGTCCGGGGGCAAGAAACAGCCTGGCGAATTCAGGGACACGTGAATCGTTTTGCTAGGCTGGGGGACCAGATGGCATATCTGGGAGGGACGGGGATGGGGTAAGAGAGGAAGGCAGGAGTCGGACCACGAGCTTTGTATCTGAAGCTAAAAAATGTGAACTTTAACCCTGTTGAATGGTTAAAACGGGCAAGATGATCGCAGACAGACACTTGCAAACTGCTGCATTATTCCTTCTTGTATGGTTGGTAGAATTTACTGGTAAAGCACCCGGGGCACCATATTGTCTTTATGAAGAGGACTTATGGGGGTGTCTGGGTGGCTCAGTTGGTCAAGCATTGGACGTGGACTCAGGTAACGATCCCAAGGTTCTGGGTCCTGGGATTGAGCCCCATGTCAGGCTCTGCGCTCAGCAGGGAGTCTACTTGTCCCTCTCTCTCTGCCTCTCCCCCTGCTCATGCTCTCTCAATCTCTCAAATAAATAAAATCTTTTATTTTTTTTAATTTTTTAAAAAAGATTTTATTTATTTATTTGACAGAGAGAGTGAGAGAAACAAGCAGGCAAGAGCAGCAGAGGGAGAGGGAGAAGCAGGCTCTCGACCGAGCAGAGAGCCCAACGCGGGGCTCTGGGATCCTGACCTGAGCCGAAGGCAGTCGCTTAACTGACTGAGCCACCCAGGCGCCCCTAAATAAGATCCTTTTTAAAAAGGCAGAACTTTACTTACAAATTATTTATAGGATCTTTGGATTTTCTCTTTCTTTCGTCAATTTTGATAAGTTGTAAATTTCCAAGGGATTTTCCTCTTCCAAGTATTAACATTAATATTAAAATATTGCATTTTGCTTACAATACCTTCTATGACCGCTTCTTCCTTCTTGACACTAAGAATTTGTGCCTTTTCTCTTTTTTCCTGTTTCAGCATCACCAACCAACATTTTCAGGTCTTCTCCAAGACTCACTCTTGGTTTTGTCGGTCATCACGAATCTGCATTTACCGTCTACTTTCTTACTTTCTGCTCTCATCTTTACTTCTTCCCTCCTGCTATCAGGGGAGGGCAAATTAATTTATTTTCTTATTTCTGGAGATCATACCTTAGCTCTTCCATTTTCAGCCTTTCTCTGCATCTAAGATATGCATTGGTTACAAATTCCCCTCTAGGCATAATGTAAGCTGTACCCCACAATTTGAAATAATTTGGTTTCAGTATCATTCCCTTCGAAGTATTCAGTTCCAAACATTTTGATGGCGTTCCGTTCAAATCCTCTCTTCCCTCCCTGGGACCCCGATTGTGTGTGGACGTCAGACTTTATCAGCACCTCTTCTCTGCCTCCTGCCCTTTATTCTTTATTCTGGATATTTCCTTAGGACCTATTTTTGATTCACTGAGTCTTTTTTTTTTTTTTTTAAGATTTTATTTTTTGTCAGAGAGAGAGAGGACAAGTAGACAGAGAGGTAGGCAGAAAGAGAGGGGGAACCAGGCTCCCTGTGGAGCCGAGAGCCCATTGTGGGGCTCGATCCCAGGACCCTGAGGTCACGACCTGAGCCGAAGGCAGCGGCTTAACCCACTGAGCCACCCAGGTGTCCCTCACTGAGTCTCTTTTTAGCAATGTCCATTCTGCTGTGAAACCCTTCCATTTTTAATTTGGGTTATTATATTTTTTAGATGTAGAATTTCAATTTGGTTCTTTTCTTTTTATGGCTTCTAGGGAATTGCCCTAACTTCACTCATTCTTTTTTGTCTTTGAATATATTTAAAACATGGCCATTTAAAGAGTCCGCATCCATTCATTCCTTTAGCTGGAGCCCTTGTGGGTCTGTTTCTATTATTTATTGTTTCTCTTGGGTCTGATGGTGTCTTATTTCCTTGTGTGCTTTGATATTTCTGATGAATGTCGGACTCAATCATTCCATGAAGAATTACAGAAATGATTTGAGGGCTAAAATGACATATTCCTACAGGGAGGATTTACTTGGGGTTCTGGTAGGTCCCTAGGGCCTCTGGAAATCCCAGTTCACCTTAATCCAATGATAGGGATTAAGATTATGTGAAGCTGAGTAACGAGTAAGAGATCAGGAAAGAGACCTAAAAACCTAGCCATGCTCTCGGCTACACACCAAATATCAGAGCAAAACAGGGAGCCCAGGGTCCAGTGCACTGACCCGCTGCAACCAGGCAGACCCGCTGTCATTGAAGCAACATTCCAGGTGAAGCCAGTGTTGCCTGCTTGGTCTACCCATCTCTGCACCATAACCCTGACCTGCCATATGTAGAAAACAATATGTGGAAGGAATTAAAGTCTTGAGCTTTGTAAGATGACAACAGGAGCTTTTTGCAGAGTGACTGAACACAAACCCTGAAACCTGCAAACATTTATTCCCAACACACCATGAATCACAGTTTCACTGAAGAACCAGCAATGAGCCTTCATTGTTTCATCTGTTCTGTCCCAAGCTCGATGCTGTTTAGTGCACACACAGGCACATACTCTCGTTGTGTCTTGTAAGTTCTCATACTAGAACGTTCACTTCTTACTTTGCAATCAAGATTCTTCAGCTTGGAAAGCTCTAAGACTTTAGAACTTTTGGCTTATGAACTTAGGACTTTAGAACTTAGAACTTATGACTGCAGGCAAAGCACAGTCTTTAGGAACAGACCTTTTCAGTAAGGGCGCAGCTCAGCTCACCTTCCCGATGGTTCTGCCTGTGGCTGGCTGCTGGCCTGCTCACGGCTGCAGGGAGCATTCTTACCTTAACCCCAGGGACCCGAATATGTGCTTAGAACCCAACTCTATCCAGACCACTCTACATGTCTGGATAACTACCTTCTAGGCCAGTGCGGTTCTGTCTACACTCCCCAGGAATCTGCAGTGATTTCTCTCCCACTCAGTGCTCTCAGGGGCCACGGCAGAGGGAGGCACTGGAGTATCTCTTCCTGCCTCAGGACAAGTTAAAATAGACCGTCCAACCCATGCCCCCAATGTGACCAAGAGCCATGATTCTCTCTGAGTAACGTCGCCAACCATCTTTGCAACCCCCAGTTGCCCCCGTGCAACCGCCCCGTCCTCCGTGTTGAGGCAGCTGTGGCGGATCCAGAAGAATCGGGAGCCACACATTCCATCGCCCTCACAGGTTTGAGACATAGAGGAAGACCGATCATTCGCACAACTGAGTAGGCAGTAACCTTCCTCCCCACACACCTGCCGGGTCCTACATGTACAAGATCAGCTCAGGCATCTCTTTTCCAGGGACAGTGTGCTAATCCACAGACCGTGCTCTGTCTCTGGCCCCGGCTGGGCCATGCCTCCAGGGTAGGGGCGGGTCTGATTCAACCTCGTGTCCCCCAAGGCCAGAACTGGGCTGACAGAGCAGATGCCCCCCAGCTCTGCTGGTGAGCGGGTGGAGGGTGGGCACGCCCCGCGCTGTGTGGTGGCCCGATGGCTGACTGAGGCAGCTAGGTCTCCCTGCCTCCTGGGGGTGGGGGGGTGGAGGGCGGGGCCTGCCCTAGGGATTGGCCCCCGGAGTCAGTGGGTGCAGCCCTCCAGCGCTCCCCAAGGGAAGGGGTACCCCACCCTCCACCCTCCGTCAGGGCTTTCACCCTTGGATACGTGATGTTGGCACAATTCTCCCGGAGGGGGCAGGCGGGAGGGCAGGAGGGGTGATGAGCCCCACCTCCTCCACACTTGGACTTTGCAAAGAGCCTCGTGCCTCCTCTGCCAGCTCAGATGTCCACGGCCGGAGGAGCACAGATGAGGGTCACGTGAGCCAGACTACCCGCCTCCAAACCCCTGTGGGGGTGCTGGGGTGCAGCCATGAGGGACGGCACGGCGGTGGGGGTGGCGGGAGGTGACTCAGGCCACAGAGAAGCAGAGAGGTTTCTGCCCCAAACAGCGCCCACCCGGGATCATGAGCTGAATGGGACTCAGGGGGTCCCGGAGACCCCCCCTCCCCACAGGTGGCCGAGGACAACAAAGGCAGGAAAAACATGACGGAGAATAAATTGACAACCTGGGCCCACAGATTCGCATCTGGGATGCGCCGAACACGACATTCCTGAAAGGTCTCGTGACTCATGTTTTACTAGATAATAAAGGGGAAGGGAACCTTGACAATAGCCAGCCCTCCAAGGTCCTGTGGGCCTCACGTGCAGCACACATTCCTCAGAGACTGACGTTCCCCCAAAGCCCCACCAACGAAGCAGCAGCCAGTCAGTGGCTCCTCACAATGACAAGAGCGGCTCTGCCTGCCCGCGGGTCCTGTCCCTGTGCTTTCATAGAAGCACCTTTTTGCACCGTGAAAGGTCTGGAGAATTCTCTCGTCACGCCTGATGACCCCACATCAACGGGGCGCCTCTGATGCCAGACTTTTCACTCTGTCAGCAGACTCTGGCCCGAGAGTCAAGGGTCAAGAGGCTGGTGTTCCATGACAAGAGTTGGTTGACGGGGGAAGGAGAGAAGACACCGGTGCCGGAAGGAGAAGGAACAGGGAGGATGTCTCAGTGGCTCCTTCCCCAGAAGCAGACTCTCCCAGAGGCCACTCCTTCCGGGGGCCAAGTCCACCTGGACCTGGGCTGTCACTGTCTTCTGGAAAACAGGGGAACTTTGCTTGTCTCCCAAGTCAGGAAGGGGGGCCAATGCTTGTGATGGACAGAGGGACAGAAACATCTTCATGCTCCATAATAATGTAATTATTCTTAACATTGTAATAATCTTATAAATCCCATATTTTATCTAACATGGATTATGTAATCATGTGTTTCCATGTGACTCGTCCCATTTGATCCTCACAACCACTGTGACACAGACACAGGAAAGAACTTCTCAGTCACCTGCCCCCTCCCACCCCTGCCCCCGCCCCCCAGACACACACTATTTTAGGGATGAGGGAGCAGCCTGGAAGGGACTTCCTTGACCGAGGTCAGACAGCAGATGGGCACAGGGCCCGGCTTCCATCTCGGGGCTGGTGCTTCTCCGTGAAACTACCGTGGGGCCCCGTCATGAGAGCTCTTCCTCACAGCAGGAACACGTCCTGGGCACCCACTATGGGTACCCTCCTCTTCTCGGAAGGACACCTGTGACAGCCCACGGGTAATCCAGGAAAGTCACAACTGAAAAGACGCTTTATCCAAAATGGTCCCCTTCTGGGGACTGGGATCTGGAGGCCTTCTCAGCGCACAGTGACCCCTTTCTGTCAACGCCACCTCGGCTAAAGGATGGATTCTGATGGCAGAGGGTCTGCCTGACTCTCTCATGTGTCCAACACGTTTTTGTGGAGCACCTCCTCTGGGCCAAAGTCGGGGTGCCTGAAACACACCCATGAACAACAGCAGAAGCCCTGCCCGCCTGTTCCCACAGCTGGCCTCCCTCCCCCGTGGCCTCACCTCTCCTGGCCAGGAGGCCGGCTTAGGGGCGGAAGGCCCAGATTTAGGAGCCAGATGTCCTGGCCCGAGTCCTCCCCCGCCCCCTGCCGACCAAGCCACTTAACCCCACTTGCATACTGGAGATGTACGGTTAATGGGGTCGTGGGAGGCAGCATGAGCTGACGGCGGTAATGCAGAGGAAGCATCTATTTATCTGAGTTACTTTCCAACTTTTAAATCACTCCGTGATTTAAACCGTGATTTAAACCGTGGTTAAACCGTGATTTGACCACCCTGGGACCCGGCCCTACAAGTCTTCTCATTGTTCCCAAACCCACGAGAACTTTCCTACTCTTTCCACGTCACTCCTTCTACCTGGACGTCTTCCCCCTGCCCCAATCTCTCCACTTGCCCCAAACCCTCACCCTCCAGCCTCCTGCTCCATGAAGCCCCCCTAGATCCCCAAGTGGAGCGACCTCTCTGAGCTCAGCACCCAGATGACCCGGGGTCTGGGGCTCATTGGGTTCTTGCTGCCTTCAACTTGGCTTCCTGCTCTTTGCATGGGCAGAGCTGGCTGCGCTGGGAGCCCAGAGCATGGCCCAAGGCCGAGCGCAGGACCGCCAGGGACAGGGAGGAGCGCACGGGGAGTGAGCGTGTGGGCTCTCCTGTCGGGCCTCCCCGGGGCCTCGGGTGCGGGCGGGATGTGACGGTCAAGGTGACCGTCCGCCTTGGCATCCACCGCCCAGTCCGGAGCTGCTCCCTCCGTGTGTGTGAAATCCTTGTGTGGGTCACAATCAGCAGGGGTGTGGGAGGAGGCAGAGACCGGGCCACCTGGAACAGAGCAGACAGGGCAGACCGGAAAGTACTGGAGCGAGTCATTCATAACCAGAGTAAGTACTGCTCCATGAAGCGTGCATGTGTGTGCATGTGTGTGCGTGCGTATGCGTGCGTGCCTGAGGCTTCGTCACCATGGGAACTGAGTTTGTCCCACCGGGCTGCAGTGGCCCCCACAGAGCACAGGCTCTTTGCCCACAGGTGGGCCATCTCCCGGCCCCTTGGTCATAGCCCCAGGCCGGTGCCAGCCACAGCCCACCCTCCCCACGGAGGACCCTGGACGCCTCCCCAAGTCCGGGGCGATGCTGGTCCAGCTCCGTGACCGGCCCTTGTTTTGCGGGTCCCCTTCACAGGCGCCCGCCTCTCTCCCAGCCGGAGGGAGAGCCGGGGCCTCCGGGGCCAGCGGCCGTCTCACGGAGGCAGGAGGAGGAGCGGATGTTTCTAGGAACCAGACGAGGCTCTTTCTCCCCTTTGCTTGCTCCAGGAGCCAGCAGGACAGACACAGAGGTTTGATTTTTTAAGGACACCTTGGAGCTTTCGTTCTTTGGAACATACCAATCTCATACCGTGCATAGCGCTCTGGACACCGCCTCCACCCCCCACCCCGCAAACACTACTGAAGAGGGCAGAGGGACCCCACATTTCCACCACCATGGTCTCTGGGGCCCTTTCTCTGGCAGCCGCGGGCCGGAGTCCTACCACCCCCCGCACTTCTCTCCCCGGTGGAACTGGATCCGGAACGGTGCACAGGTTCCGACTGCACCTCCCAGGTGTGCGCTGAAGAAACCAGGTCAGGGCCATCCTCTGTGCTCCGCAGCGACTGCCGCCAGCATCCTTCCGCACCAGAGCCGCGTGCTTCCTGAGTTGAACGGACACCGGCATCGGGAAGGGAATGGGCCGAGCTGCGGCCAGCAGGGAGAAGCGGGCGCGGGAAGCCTCCTGAGCCCACTTGTAAAAGGTGACACTTCGGAGAGCCTCCCTGATCGGGGCTGCGGCTGCGCCCTCGAAACACGGGTGCAAGGCCTGGGACGAACACAGCGCGCTCAGCTCCCGTCACCACCCTGTACCCGGCAGCGCCTAGCCCTTGGGAGGACAGGTGGAAGATTCTAGAGAGACTCACGCTAGAAAACCGAGGCAGCCCGTGAGGCACCTGGGGCCGCCGTCCCGACGGGGGGTGCAGGCAACCCGGCTGGAACCTCCAGCAGAGGGAGGGGAGCGGCCAGGCTCGCCCTCCGCACACCCACAGGGGCTGCGAGTGCGGTCAGACTCTGCAAATAAAAAGACCGGCCTGGACACGTGTGAACTTCAGATAAGCGAACTTTGTTTGGTACAAGAATGTCTGAAATCCTGCATGGGGTATATTTATGTTAAAAAGAAAAAAAAAAAGAGGGGGAGGGGGCGCCTGGGTGGCTCAGTGAGTTAAGCCGCTGTCTTCGGCTCAGGTCATGATCTCAGGTCCTGGGATCGAGTCCCGCATCAGGCTCTCTGCTCGGCAGGGAGCCTGCTTCCCTCTCTCTCTCTCTCTCTCTCTGCCTGCCTCTCTGTCCACTTGTAATTTCTCTCTGTCAAATAAATAAATAAATAAAATCTTAAAAAAAAAAAAAGTATTCACAGTCTGGGCGTCTAGGTGGCACATTCAGAAAAGGGTCCAACTCTTGATTTCGGTTCAGGTCACGATCCCAGAGTCCTCTGAGACGGTGGGGCTCTACGCTCAGGAGGCGGCCTGCCTGACTTCTTTGTCTCCCTCTCCCTACTCCTGTGTGTGTGTGTGAGTGCGTGTGTGTGTGTGTGTGAGCACACGTGTGTGCGCACACTCTCTCTCAAGTAAATATTGTTTACCTAAAATTCAAAGTTAACTGGGCACTTTGCATTTACCTGGCAGTGCTGACAGGAAGGAGCTGACTAAACCCCCAGCTCCCCTCCCGCATCGCCGTGCGCCACCGGCCCAGCCGGGAGAAGCCAGAGGGAGCGGGAAGCCTGATTGTGATGGGATCCAGACATCAGGGTTCCAGGACACAGGGAGCCGGAGGCCAGGAGTGGGGCTGGACGAGGGCCTCGCCCACATGACACACTGTAAGGGGAGGCACTGCTGAGGGCCAGCGCGTGCGGAGACGGGAGCGCCGGGAGAGTGAGGGAGACCCCGCGGCACGTGGCACCCCCATTCCACAGAGCCGCCCTGCAGGTCCCGCCAGCGGGTCAGCGGCTCTGGCCTCAGCTCCCCTGACCAACGGAAGGGGAAGGGTATTCGATTAAGATGTATTTCTAAGATTCCTTCTACTTTCCTTGGTTTTTGATATTTAAATTGCAGCAACCACCACAAAACCTGGGTGCCCTATTGTTAAAAACAAAAACAACCAACCTCGGGACTCTCGGGTTCCCACATAGCACAGCAGCCCTAGACCTTCCGGCAGAGAATCCAACCAGCCTGGCCCTGAGGGAGGCTCGAAACTGGGGCTCCAGGACGACGACAGAACCATCCAGCAGTGGAATACGACCCAGGACCCCGTTTCAGAGGGAAAGAAGGTGCGGGGACGTGAAACCGTGTAGCCGCTCTGAGAAACGTTATGGCAGCACCCCAAAAAATTCAACACAGTGTTACCATATGACCCGGCAGTCCTCCCTCTGGGGTTTACCCAAAAGAACTGAGAGCAGGAGCTCACACCGATCGGTGCCCACCAGTGTTCACAGCAGCCCGACTCACAGCCTCGCTCGTGAGCTCGTGAGCACGCATGAGCTCGAGAGGAGGAGGGGCATGGGGAGAAGCAGGGACCCCGATGAGGGACTCGATCCCAGGACCCTAGGATCATGGCCAGGGCAGAAGGCTGACGCTTTACCTTCACCGACAGAGCCCCCCAGGCACCCCTACCAGAGTTATTCAATAAACAATGAAAGAAAACATATCTTCTGCTTTATTCTTTTTTAAAGATTTTATTTATTTGACAGAGAGATCACAAGTAGGCAGAGAGGCATTCAGAGAGGGGGAAGCAGGCTCCCTGCTGAGCAGAGAGTCTGATGCAGGGCTCGATCCCAGGACCGCAGGACCATGACCTGAGCCGAAGGCAGAGGCTTTAACCCACTGAGCCACCCAGGCGCCCCATATCTTCTGCTTTAGAATAGTGTTCATGTAAAAAGTTAACATGGAAGAAGGGTTTTAGCCCACAAAGGAGTATTTCTCGGTTATTTAGAAAATTAATTTACAGCAAAAACAGCATTTCCTCGTGATGCCGGGTGATGGCGTTGGGGTCACTGGGTTAGCACCATTAGAAATGTTCTTAGAAATTAATCATGGAACTCAACCTGTGGCCCTACGGTGTCACCACCCCAGGCCTCTCCCATGTTAATAGAGCCACGGCTTATTAGACTTCGAGACACAACAACAACAGGCAGTCCTCATTCCCTTCCAGACCCTCCTGCCCATGCGCCTCCTGACAGCTTCTTCTTTTCTTGTTTGATCTTTGCTGAGAAGTGGGGAGTTCGGAATGGCACTCGTTAATTTACGTGCTCATCTCAGTGGAAAGAAGGAGATCTTCTTAATTTGTCTGCTCGTTACCAGGAGTTTAGAGCAAGCCCTTCGTGCCACAGAGGGCTCCACTCTTCTGGGGAGGGTCAGCTGGGAACTGCGGTCTTCCCACGGAGCTGAACAATTTCCCTGGTTTCCTTCCCGGCCCGCCGTGCTGGGCAGAGCAAGGAAGGCGTGCACAGGGGAGAATAGAACCCGCTCCTATGTCTGAGAACTTTCTAATCGGGTGATGGATAAATCATGATCCAATAAAAAAGAAGACCATTGTACTCACACCCCTGTCCTGGGGACTGAAGGAGGAGATGTACCTGGCTAACGGGATTGGGCGTGTGCTCGCAACTTCACCAGAGAACCCACCCGAATGAACACGCGGAGAGAGGGTCCACACCAGCAGTCATCGGGGAAACGCAGACTGAAACCACCACGAGACACCCCCACATGCAAAGGGAAGGGCTGGATTGTTTATCTAAGGGTAAAATCGGGCACCAAGTGGTGGCGGGAACGGAGCTGACCTGAATCACTGGAAGTGTGAGTTCTGTGCTGCTCGGGGGGGCAGGGCAGATGCTCCAATCACGAAGGATACCACAGTATCTGGAAAAGGGAGAGACACACACCTACCATCCAATACAACTCAGGAATGTCACTTCCGGGCATAAACTCGAGGGAAGCGAAGGCTTCTGCCCGGGCAAAGACTTGCACACAAATGCTCCTAGCAGCTTCACTCACGGATCGCCCCACACTGAAAACCCAAGTGAAACAACAAAGGGGACATGGATAGGCAGAAGTCGGTACACCGTGCCCTACAATAGTACGCAGAAGCTAAAAGGAAGTTAATTACTGACACACACAAAGATGGGAATCTCAAGATCCTTAGGCTGATGCCTGAAGCCAGATGCAAAAGAGTTGATGCCCCGAGTCCATTTGTATGCAACCCTACAAAATGCAAACTAGTGTCTGGGGGAGGGCAGAGGCCCTGGGGAAGAGGAGGCAGAGAGGACAGGAACGTGGGGGGGATCCAGGAGAACTGGGGTGACGACAATGTCTGCATCGTCGCTGCCGTGGCAATTCTCAGAAGCGGAAACACCGCGGAACTCAACCGAATTCTATTGTTTAAAGGGGCGCAGCTTACTGCATGTAAAGCACACCTCAGGAATGGGACTGCAGGAAAACTTATAAAGCCACAAGAGAAGAGGAAGAAAAGCAAACAAAAGATGGCAATAGAGTTCTTCACACGGCTCTCTGATCGATCTGCTAAAAACTGTACATAGTCAATGTATAAAATATGATGAGTTTGGTTTCAATACAATTTTTAAAAAAGAAAGAAAGTTCATTCACAAAGGGTGAGCATGTGGGCTGATAAATGCACGGGCAGAGTAGGGAGGAGGTCATTCCAAGAGCGGAGGGGGTCAGGAAAGTCTTCTGGATCCTCTGCCCTCAACCGCCGGGGCTTGGTCCTCTGGGCTGTAAGATGGGGGGCCTTGCCCCCACCAGGGGAGATGGTGCTATGGAAGGCTCGCATCCCTCCTGAATCTGTATCCTGAAGCCCTGATGGCTCGTGTGGCTATATTTAGAGCTGGGGCTTCTAAGGAAGTAATTCAGGTTAAAATGAGGTCCTACGGCTGGGGCCCTAACCTGATAGGATTAGTGTCCTTATGAGACACCAGAAAACTGGCTCTGTCTCCACTTCCCCCTTCCCCCACCCCTCTCACGCTGTAAGGACACAGCAACAAGGGGCCCATCTGTAAGCCAGAAGAGGGTTCTTGCCAGGACCCCACCATGCCAACCCCATGTGATCTCCAGCTTTCAGCCTCCAGAAATAAATGTCTGCTGTGTAAGCCCCCACCCCTGTGAGACTGCAGCAGCCCAGGTCCCCGATGCCTGGGGTGTGCTGATGTGCTCATGTCCCGCCACATTAAGTTCCACCACACACGGTGACTCTCAGACTACCCTCCAGGCCTGGCTTCTATGCCTCTGGCAGCCCAATCCCCTCAATGAACCAGCAGACACCCCAACCCAGAATTCTCCACCTCAACCCTCTCCAGTCTCCAAAGTCCTACGAGGGACAGTTGAGCCTCCCCGCTGCTGGGCCGGGCTACAGAGCTTGGAGGCTTCATGACTCCTCTCTCGTTCCCATATCTGGTCCACCAGCAATCCCAGTGGCTCTGTCTTTGCCAAGTGCCCAGACTGACCTCTCCGCCCCTTCTCCACCACCACCACCACCGCCACCGGACCCAGAGCCCACGGGACTCTTTCAATTTCCTCCTGATGACTGACCATCCAGGGGTCCCTGATAGAGGGAGGATGCTTCCTCCCTCCCCCTCATCGCTATACCTGAGCCAGTGTGGTCCCACACCAGAGCCTGTGCGTCCCCTGATGCAAACCCCATAACCGTTCCCAGAGGCACTCGGTAGAGCTGAGCCCTCCTGATGGCCAGCAAGGTCCTCCCCAGCTCCTCCTCTTCCTCCCTGGCTCTCGAATCCCCCCTCCCCCTCCCTCCTCCATCACTACCTCTGGGCTCGGGGACTCTCTGGGCTCCCCCCGCCCTCCCACCCTCCTTCTCCCGGTCCCCCCCTCACAGCGCCCTCTACCACCCACTGGAAACGGGTGCTCACTCCCCTGCTTTAAGCCCTTTTTGGGTTTTCCAGAACACAGAGGGCAAAGTCCAGACATCTCAGGGGCAGCAACCGCAGCTTCCCCGCCAGGGAACACGTCCACCTCGCTCCCTGTCCCGTCCTGC
>NC_081562.1:4128065-4227429 GCF_022355385.1 Mustela nigripes | reverse complement strand
CCTTGTTGAATGCTACGACTAAGCGTCATCGTACAGCACCAGAGAACGGGCGAGCCACCCTAGAGCTCTCAGCCGGCCCTCAGGGCTCCGCGTCCCCAAGACGCAGGAGGGAAAGAAGCAGGCTTACCTTTTGCCCAGAAGGCTGACCTAGAGCCCACAGCGCTGTGATAAGGATCAAATACTCCCCGATCGCTGCATTCCTAAGGGTCTCATGACTCTTGTCCAGCTCACCGACCGCCCATACTGAGCTGAATGACAAGCACCAGAGAAATCTCATGAAAGTGGTTTCACGAGCAGAAAGCCGAAGAAAGACATTTATGACCTAATACTCCCTGCGCGTCCCCTGCCCCCTGAGCCCGACGAAGCAGATGACTAGCAGCTTCATGCAGCCAAAGTGCCGCTCTTTCTGTGCTTGGGTCCTGGCCCCAGGCGACTCCAGTAATCTCACTAAGCGTCATCGTACAGCAGCTCAGAATTCTCTCTCTTGACCCTTGTGTTCCACAACCCCACAAGACCACACAGTTCCTGCTGTCCGGGGTCACCCTTCATTGTCCTAATTCCAGGTTGGCCTCCTGAAGGCTCTGGGGTCACGATCTCCTGGAAGTTTCCTTCATCACACGAGGCTGTTTAACCAAACATTCCGTGAGCATCTCAGGAGTGCCCGCAAGTGCGCCCCAGTGCTGGGTAGGGAGGGGGAGCTGTTTCAAAGGGCTTCGAGCCGGCATACCCTGTCCCACTCATTCAAAGCTTGGGATGGGGGGACCCTGGGTAGCTGGTGTCTTCTGACAAATTCCTGCGAGGTCAGGGGGAGTTGATAAGCCCCTATCCTCTACGTTTGGAGCATAGTTGGGGTCTTGGGTGGTAAGAGCCCCTTCCAGCTGGGGGCTAACCCAGGGGTTCTCTGCCATCCCACTGGAAGTTCTAATTCAACTATCATTGCCGTGTTCTCTCCCCAGCGGGGCTTCACACCCTCCCAGAACTGAGAACCACTGGCCAATCTAACGCTTTGACTTTACAGATAAGGAAACTGAGGCCAGGGGAGCCCAGATGAGGTGTTCAGGTCCTGCAGAGTAGGATTTTCTGACACCCTGGGGGGATCTGATGTTTTTTTCTGACGTGCCCATGTCTTCCCACCATTACCCCTCTCAAGAAGGATGGATCGTCTGGGCTTCCCCAACTAAAGACGTTAGAAACTCAGAAATGTCGCCAAGGGTCAAGGCAGTGGGATCCCAGGTAGGGAGCTTGGAAAAGCAACCCCCGCCCAATGCCCACCCTCACCCTGGCAGGAGGAACAAAAGAGGGTCTCCTCCCCAGGAAACAAACCTGAACTTCTCTCCCACGCCATCTAGTGGCACCGAGAGGTAGCGGGGAAGACGAGGCTGATGGGTTCAAAGTCACTGGAGTGTCCACCAGGGAACCGGGCCTGCAGTCCACCGCACACAAAGGGAGGTCCTCAGGCCAGATGCCCCGTGGACGCCGGTGGCCACAGGATTGTCACCCAAGAGATGAGACTTGAGGAAAGGTGGGAATTACATTAACTCAACTTTTTCCCGAGAAAGCAAACGGTTAGGAATGGGGGTCCCTCAAAAAAATTAAGCAGAGAATTACCGTCTGGCCCAGCGATCCTGCTTCCGCGGGTGCAGACCTCAGAGGACTGAAAGTGGACACTCAAACGGGGATTTGTACACACGTGTTCGTCGCAGCTCTGTTCCTAACAGCCTGAAGGTAGAAATGACCGCGGACGGACGGAGAAAGGAAGCGTGAAATGTACACGCGGCGAGATGCGGTTCCGCCCAGGACAGGTGAACCCCCCGTGCGTTCAGTGGGGCTCAGTGGAATGAGCCAGCGACGTGCACAGAAATGCTGCAGGATCCCGCTTCCGTGGCACAGGCAAGAGTCGAATTCATGGGGAGGGAGAGTAGACCGGTGGCCGTGAGGGGCTGGCGGAGGGCGATGGGGACTTTGCGCATCGTGGGGACCGAGTTCAGTCTGGGAAGATGGAAACGTGCTGGAGACGGGCGGTCGCACAACGCTGTGGGTGCACTTAGGGTCTCTGAACTGTGCACCTGAAATGGTTCAAAAAGGGAGATTTTATGTCGTGTGTATTTTGCTACAATGCGGGGGGGGGGGTGCTTTGGGGGTTGGGGGTAAAAGCCGAAGTGCTGCGTCGGGCTGAGCTGAGCATCAGTCCCCAGAACAGGACCGTCATTTCTCCATCCATTCGGGGGCCCAGTCATCAGCACACAGTGACAGGACCACAGGCCAAAGACTGTTGCAGGCACTGGAGCTCCAGCGTCCAAACCAGACAGATACAAGGTCCTTCCGGGGTAGAGCCTACAGCCCATTAGCAGCCGGTAAATAAGCCAGAGGGAGGAATGAGGACATTGCTTTAGAATGAGGCCAGGCTGACACAGTGACCTTTGAAAAAGGGCCCTGAAGCCGGTGAAGGGGAACATGGTGTCCGGGGAGGGGCTCAAGGGAAAGGGCTGGAGTGGGGGAGGGGAGCAGTGGGGCAGGGAGGAGGCCCTGGGGTCAGATCACGCACCCACCTCACCACTGTGAGGACGCTGGCTTTCCCCATAAATGAGATGGGAGCCTCGGGGTGGGGGAGTTTGGGCAGAGGAGGGTCTTGGGATGTAGCAGGATCACCGGGCTGCAGTGCGAGAGCAGACCAGAGAGGGCAGGCAGAGCCGAGAGACCAGTGGGAGGCTCCTCGAAATCCAGGCAGGAGCTAATGAGAGCGTGAAGAAGGAGGCGGGTAAATGGGCCAGTGAGGAGTGCTCTGATTCCGGATCTGTGTCGGCAGAGTCGCGGGATTTCCTGAGGCCTTGGGTGTGGGTCATGTCATGAGGGACATGAGTCAAGGGTGACTCCCACGTGTTTGGCTTTTGTCCTAAGTGTCTAGAAGGTTGGGGACGTCCAATTACTGAGATGCAAAGGCAGGGAGAGGTGAGGGTTTGGGGAAAGAATAAAAAATACCCTTTGAACATCCTGAGTCGGAGATGGTTTTATGATGTCCACGGGGGGCGCGGAGGAGACACGGGAGTCCAGTGCTTGGGGACAAGTCCAGGCTGCTGTGACGGGCTGGCGGATGAATCCGCAATGAGATCACACGGGGAATGAGCGTGGATGCGGAGGGATGAGCCGGTATGCGGATGCTGCAGAGATGGAAAGCCTCTGCGAAGGAGCCTAGGAAGGGCATCGGGGAACGGAAGGATAGCAGGGGAGCGGGATGTCCTAGAAGCCAAGAGACGAGTATGCTTCACAGAGAGAGTGGCTGCTTTGAATCACATGTTGCTGTTGGGTCACGTTGATGAGGACCTGGTGACTGACCATTAGATTTGGCGACATGGAGGTCATGGACCTTGATGAGTGGGTTAGACCCTGACAGATGGGGATGGGAGTCAGATGGTCTAATTGTGTCCTTCCTGCGTTGTTGAGAACCAAGATTATTGGTGGGGAAGAAAAGAGATGCATGGAAAAGCAAGCAAGCGAGCGAAAGAAAGATAGGTAGAGGGAGGGAGGAGAGTTGGAAGGAAGGAAGCGAGCAAATCAGCAAGCAGACAGAAGACAGCAGCACCCATAGTCCTGCCAAAGGAAGGGACCCCAGGTGTCTGGTGCGTGCGGCAAACACAGCAGACAGAGGAACGTGCTGGACAGCAGCACAAGAGGGCATTTCACAAAAATATCTAGATGGCAGGAAACACCACGGGTCAAGCACCCCCCGTCCTTATCAGACCAATCGTAAAGGAAAAAGAAAACCCTTATAAAAAAAAAAAAAAAAGGAAGCATGGAGGGGAAACTTGTTGATTATTTAAAGAAGTAAAAAACATATTTAAACAATTAGCTGGGCAAAAAGCAAACTGTAGCATTCAGGGATCCCCGCTTGTATGATAAAACGATCAAGAAATGTGGGAAGGTGATTATGATAAAAGTCGACCTAAGCTACCCCTAGTCCTCAGAGGGGAAGGGAGGGGACCGCGCTTGGGACGGGCGCTCAGTGGTTTTGTGGGAGTGTTGGCCATGTTCTGCTTCTTGACCCGGGTGGGGGTTAAAAGAGTGTCAGTTTTCTTGCTGCTGTGACTTGTGAAGGTGCACAATTGTCCCCTTGGGGGGCATGTTGGAAACACGATGGGTGTTCTTGTTGCCACTTTGACCGGGTTACCTCAGGCCTTTTGTGGCTGGGACCAAGTCTGCTAGATGTCCCTCCAGGCACAAGGACAATCTCACACAAAAAAGAATGGTCCCGTGTCTCCTGTGTTTTTCCAAACGTCCTGGAGGACATTAATGCAGGTGGGGAAAAGAGACTAAACGTTGACATACGCACACAAAGGTTTTTACAAATTAATTATAAGCCACTAGGCAATCAGAGGGAAGACTATTTCTGTGTCCTTGTCGGAGTTTCACCAAACGTTGACCGTTCTGAACTCTCCTGCCGCTGCCTACCGCGAGCCTGTGGCACCCATCACGGTCACCTGCCTAGAACAGTTCACGTCCGTCGCTGTCCCATTCCTGATGATTCTCCAAACACGGTGCGGGCGTGAGCTTCTGCTACTCCGTTACGTCTTTCGGTAGACTCAAACCTAAGCGTTTCTATGCTGGAGAATGCATTTGATTATCAATCACTTTCATTTCTCCCTCATATTATAGTTAGGGCATTGTACTTTTTTTCCCTTCAAAATTGTGTTACAAGAAAGTGGGATATCTGTGAATTTCATTTCAGCACACCAATAAGTGTGTGACAAAATATTTATTAGCTGACGGATCCCACTTATATAAGGCATCTAAAGTAGTCAAATTCATAGAAACAGCAGGTGGTAGATCCCAGGGCCTGGGGGGGACAGGGACAGAAAACTAGAGTCACTGAATGTACAGAGATTCAGTTCTGCCTGCTGAAAACTTCTGGAGATCTGCTTCACAGCAATGTGAACATATTTAGTACCATAGGGCTATGCATTTAAAAAGGGTTAAAATGGTAATTTTTTATTTTATCATTTTTATTGAAATGTCATTGAAAGATGGTCATATCTACGTTGTGGGTTTCCTAACCTTATTTTTTTTTTTTTCATTATTAAAAGGAGGTAGTGGTTTCGATTGGTTTGAGAACAACGATCTTTGTAAGGGTCCACATGCCAAAACAAGTGTCATAACGTGGTCATCTGACCCAGCCATTCCGCTCCCTGGTATGGCCCCAAACAAACTTAAAGCGAGGACTCGAACAGCCGTAACCCACGGTCACAGCAGCACTGTTCATCCTAATCAGAAGGCGAAAGATCGCAGCTGTCCACCAGCAACTGAACGCATAGACAACACACGTTCTATACCTACAATGGAATATTACCCAGCCCTAAAAAGAAATAAAATCCTGACATGCTACAACGTGGAGGAAGTTCGAGACACGTGCTAAGTGAAGTAAGCCAGGTACAAAAGGACAGATTTGGTCTGGCTTCACTTACATGAGGTCTCTGAAGTGGGCAAATCCATAGAGACGGAGAGGACACTAGCGCTTAGTAGGGGTCGGGGGTAAGGAGACGGGATGTTGTGTCATGGGGACAGGGCTTCAGTTTGGGAGGATGAAAAAGTTCTGGAGATGGAGGGTGGGGACGGCTGCAAGCCCAGGGGAGTGCGCATGCCGCGGAACTGCACACTCAAAAATGGTGAAAATGCAGGGAACGCTGGGGCAGGGGTGCGTGAAGCAGATAGGGGGACTGGGAGTACACTCACGGCGATGGCGGCTCCGGACCGTGTGGAATCGTTGACTCACTCATCGCACGCCTGAAATGAATATCACACCGAATGTTCGTTCTACTTCGATAAAAACTTTAAGTAACGAGAAAAGGACATACATAATGGAAGCCCCCTGTTAAGAGAGGTCTTAAGGATCTCAAAATCATATTCATGTCAAGAGCGCATCCGTGTGATATCACCGTGTCATTCCATTTTCGGTAACAAGTAAGCTGCATACGTTTTCTTAGGGGAAAAAATGGTCACAATGTTGACATTCGCGTTATGTGTTTTTATCACAATATAAGGGGGGGCAGGAAACATTATTAGAAAATGATCCAAACCGTCTTCAGCAGAACAGGAGCTCTGCTTTTATTTTTTTCTCATCTGAATAGACACAAGCTGCATAAAAATCACCGACAATTTGTCTCAATGCAGATTCCTGGGCGCCTCCCAACGTTCCCATGTGGTTGGCCCCTAAGTCACTCCTTGAGAGGGAAAGTCCCTTGTGGACTCTGGTCTGCTGTGGGCATCGGGCTGAGTCACAGGCAGAAAGGCGTTGCTTTCCTGCCTGGAGCGCCCACCGGTCCCCACGCTGCCGCAGGTGGTGGCGGGGTGGGGGTGCCGAGAGGAGCAGGGTATGGAAGGACTTTGCGCCAACAAGCAAGACCCCGGGCTCTGTCCTACCCATTTGCTCACGCTTTCCTTCAGTGAGTCTCCAGCACCCATTATGTGACTACTCGTGGGACTGGGGGGTGGGCCACTCACCTGTCCTGCTTCGGTTTCCTGATCTAAGTAACACGCATGACATCAACTGTCATCGTCGTGTTAGACTGATTGACGCAGCTGAAGGATTTAGGACAGGGTGGTCCGTGGCCCACGGAGAGGGCTTGGTGGGGTAATGGCTGTCTCCATCATCAGGATTCTCTAAGGGGGAGCATCGGGGAGTGGGTGTGTTTTCTCCAGAGGTGGGACTTGACTTAGATCTCACGGCAGAGTGGGACGTGGCTGCATGCTTATACCGTGAGCACTTGTATGGCCCTCCCTCTGCTCTTTACACACAGCACAAAGGGGTTACCGAGAAAGGGTGGGGGTTGGGTGCCCGCCACACAGAACCTTGTGTTGGAAATACAGAAAAGGACTCAGTGGTATTTATGAGCCCATTAAGCGTAGACTGGAGTTCCAGGGAAAGGGGGGCCCATATTTGTCGTGCCAGATTTCTAGAAAGAATGGCCTGAAGATACTCCCTTCTCGCGCCCACCCACCCTTCCACCCCTGGCCCCCTCCCCCTCCCCTACAAGCTCTCAATGGACTATTTAGACCTTAACAACTCTGGAGAGCTATTATGATCTATCAGGTGAAAAAATCATTTGCTTTACAAAGTGGTATGTGTGATTTTCACCATTGACCGTAATAGCAACAGAGAATCATTTCAGCTGGCTGAGTGCATAATCTGTGTGCTAAACTTCTCTAAGCAGGGATTTACACAATGGAGGAAAATAGCCCCCTGGGACCCACTCAGCGCCATGGAATAAACAGCCTTTCGTAGACGGGCTGAGTGTGAGCCAGAACCATTGCTCAGGGCTCACACCGTGGTCGCTCTGGAAGACCACCGAACGCGCAGAAACCGTCTTCGAAAATCCTTTTATGGTAAGGTGGGGGGGGGGGGCTCCAGGAATCAGGCACCCCACCAGCAAAGAGACTAAATGTTCTCATGTGCCATCAGCCAGCAAGAGGGAAAACGGAGCGGAGCCGGCCCAAGGGCAGATGCACCCCTTGCTTCTCCCTCCTTCATCACGGCTCCGCCCCAGCCTCCAGCTCCCCTCTCCCTGCCCTCCGAGACTCACCAGATCACAGCCACACTGGCTTCCTTGCTTTTTATGGACCATGCCCTTGCCCACCTCAGGGCCTTTGCACTTGCTACTGGAAGAACTCCCAAGCTGCCCCTCTCCGAAGCCTCCCCTTCTGTTGCTCCGTCTTATCACCTGCTTCCTGGAGTTTTCGGTCTCTTCGTGCATCACAGCACTTCTCCCAACCACAGTCAAATCTCTGGGTTCAGGAACGTCTTCTGTCTAGCTCCCACCATCTCCCCAGGGCCCAGCGCAGTGTCTGGCATACAGCTGGAGCTCAATAAATATTTGTCCAGTGAACGAAAGAACCAAACACAGATCGTGTCTTGTTATCTTCACGGAGTTTACCTCCGTCTGACCTAAGCTTGTTCATTTATGTGTTTATGGGTTGGCTGGGGATCTCCCCTCCCTGGAATAGAAACTCCAGACAGGCCGGCACCCTCTCCGGCTTGGCCCCGGCTGCACCCCCAGCCCCCGGAGTGGTTCCGGGCACAGGGCAGAGCGTTAGTGAATCGATGCTGGACGTTGTGTGGCTGCTGATGAGATTCTGTCATTGTACTGATTCTTGAAAAAAATGTTTTTATAGTGGATACTGTTAAAAAATTCAACACATTTTGTGGTGAGGTTGATCCCATAAACACGTGCGCAGGGGCGCGCACAATCCTCTTGTTAACCTGCACAGTGGGTTTGGACCAAGTATTTTGTCCTTCTGGGCCAAAGGCAGCATCTGCCTAGTGAGACGGCTACGCTCACCGGCTTCGGAGACTCCTCCAGCTCTGGTCTCCTACCATGCCTTACATTCTGCTCGACGGTACGTGGGTTCAAGCCACACTCCGTGCCAGCACCCTGACTTCAGTCCCTGGGTAGATTCAGATACTTCCTGGGTATCTGGTGCTAGGTGACCCCTGGTGCCAGGTCCCACCCAGATACGTCCAAGGAGATGTTGTGGAAGCTCCACGGCTCATCCTGGAGTCAGAATCCCGGCCGCTCTCCGAGTGAGGAAGATGGACCCTGCCCTCCGACTCTGCCACCGTGGAAATCAACAGACCCAGAACGTTCCCTATTTAATAACTTGATGGCCACAGGTGACCCCTCTGAGGCCTTCCTGAACATGCCTGCTTGGCTCGTGGTCTGGCTGGTTCCGTCCCGCAGCCAACCACTCTGGAGTCAACAGCTCCACGAGGCAGGAAAGCCGCCCGACCGCTCGACGGGTTGAAAATACCCGATTGGCTGGTGACCTTCGGTCTTCTGTGTCTCAATCAAAAAGGTCCAACCCGATCCCTAAGTAGCCACTCAGCACCTGTGGCACAATTGATGCTGAAGACTTAGTCTTTGCTCTCCAGAACTCAGCATCAGGGCAGGGAGACAAAACATACGTGAAAAGTTGCATTAGAAAGCGAAGATTTAAAAAGAGAAAGAGGAAGGAAGAGAGGGGAGGGGAGGGGAGCGGAGGGGAGGGCAGGGGAGGGCAGGGGAGGACCTAGTAACCCAGTAGAAAATGAGCGAAGAATATGAAAAAGCAGTCCCCAGAAGAGGAAACTCAAATGCCTATAAATAGGAGATGCTCAACTCCGCTGATGATGGAAGATCTTCAGAGGTGTGACACGATCAGAGTCGCAGTGAAGTCTGAAAAGACCAGAGAACGGAGGCGACCCCTCGGTGGCGTAGGCACGAGACCGGCGGAGGGCGCCGCGGCCTCGCTAACGTCGCTGGGGGCTGTGCGCCCTTCCAGCTCGCGCCGCGGCCGGACGGAACGGCGCCCACGCTCCCAAGGAGACGCGGAAAGGACGTTCACGGCAGCACAGCTTTCACATTTGTATGAGACAGACCCGCGCCTCTGAGGGGTCGTCCACCGTGTGACGGGATCCTAGACAGTGATGTAAACACATGAACCGCATCTGCACGGATCCACGTGGCCCGTCCTCTGAGCAGGCTGGTGACAAAAGCAGGTTCCAGAACAATGGAGTCCGTATAATACCATTTTCGCACAACCTAAAACACGGAACCAGTGGCATGGCCTGTTTATGACGCCTGCATAGGCAGGAGAGCCGCCAAAACACGCGCGGGAGTGCACTGTGGGCGGGAGGAGGAAGGGGCTAAGGCTGGAACGTTCGTTGTATCACGAATGGTTTACGTCCTTAAAAACACAGCAGAGAGGCTAGAGATAGAACAGAGGAACCGCCCTGGTGCTGATTATCCTGGTGTCCACCGGGAAAGGGCACCGAGAAGATGCGGCCACCAGCCGACCCATGCGCCGGACCCAGGAGATCACACCCCCTCCCCCATCCTTGGAATGTGGGTTCTGCTTGGCCTTCGCTCTCCCAGAGGCTGCCGCAAGGACACAGCCTTGAGGTAGGGTCGCGGTGTTGAGAACACCTGCACAGCACGCACCTGTCTCTCCCTGTCTGAACTTCAAAGATGTGGCCGGCGGGGATGACTTGTCTTGCTTCCGCCCAAGACAAGCCTCAGATAGAAGGTCCTTTTGCTTATGTAAACTGCCACCTGCCAACCTGGAAAGGCCTGGCTCTTTCTTCTGTCTCCCCTGGCCCTCTGTGTGGAAGGGGCCGCTTTCAGATTCCACCAGGAAGCTCCCGAAAGGGTCGAGAACCAACAGTGCCTCTTCTGTTACCGCCAGTGCTCTTCCATACATTTTAAGAATTTCAAAATTAAGCACTTTTAAAACAAACAAACAAAAAAGGTAAATAATTCTCCTGAAAAACGTAAGAGAAATATTGCTCCTTAATATAACAATAGGAAGCCTGAATAGGGCCGTGGGGATCCTTTAATAAATAACCTCCTGGCGTTAGGAGCCAGCTGCATCGTGAAGGAGACAGACAAGGGCCTGTGCAGCGTGGCGGGAGAGGTCGAGTCCGGGCTGGGTCGTGAAGAACGGCGTGCAGCCTGGGTTCTCTGGAAGCAGACGCTGGGACAGAACGTGGGGTACCAGATGTTTCTTTAGGGACCCACACTGTGAGGGGTGCCCCTGTGGCTCAGTGGGCTAAACGTCTGCCATCTGCCTTCAGCTCAGGTCATGATCTCAGGGTCCTGGGATCGAGCCCCACGCGGGCTCCACGCTCAGCACAGAGTCTGCTTCAGATTCTCCCTCTGCCCCTTTCACTCATGCTCTCTCTCTCTCTCTCTCTAAGACAGACAAAAAAAACTTAAAAAAAAGAGAGACAGAGAGATCCACACTATGAAAGCAAGGAGGGGCGGGTGCAGCACTAGACAGAAGCAGCGCCGTGCCCGCCCAGTAAGGCCAAGGCCTACTGTTATCAGGCCCGTGTGCCCCACTCACCGGGTCACCGAACGTGAGCTGCCTGGAAAGGGCGTGGCTTTGGCAAGGGGGACCTCAGTCGCTGACACTTGGGGGCTGGCTGTGGACACTCCCTGTGCTCCCCGGGCCTGCCCGAAAGCCTCGCTCCGTGCCCGCCACACAGACAACGTTTTCTAAATAGACTTTACTTATTTTAAAAGTAGCTTTAGGCTCACAGTAGAGCTGAACAGAAAGTACAGAGTGTTCCCAAGCACAGCCTCCACCATCACCGCCATCCTGCAGCAGAGCGGCTAACTACTTACAATGAATGAACCTACACTGACGCGTCGTTCTCACCCGAAGGCCACAGGAGCCGTGAGGGTTCAGTCCCAGTATTGGGTATTCTATGGGCTTGGACAAAAGCAGAATGACACGTATCCGCCCGTACCGGCTTATCCAGAGTAGTCCCGCTGCCCCAAAGCTCCGCCGTGCTCTGCCTGGTCGCCCCTCCCTCCTCCAACCCTTGGCAGTTACAGATCTTTTCAGTGTCCCCACGGTTTGCCATTTCCAGAATGCCACAGAACTGGACTTGTGCAGTAGGCATGTGGTCTTTCTAGGCTGGCTTCTCTCACTTGGTGTTTAAGGTTCCTCCGTGTCTCACATGGCTTCAGAGCTCGTTTCTTCTAGCGCTGAATAATGCAGCATCTTCTGCATTTTGGAAGTTTGCAGCACCACGCTGCTTTTATGAAGGCCTGTATTAGTACCTGTTTTTGCTAAAGGAAAGAGAGCTGAAAACGACTGTTCCTTTCCCAGAAAGAAGGGGGAGGAGTCGGAGGAGGAGTCAGAGGAGGAGGAGGGAGGAGGAGGAGGAGAACAACAACAACAACGATGTAAAATAGGGTTTAGTGGTTGTCCATTGAGGCAGTGCACACCCTGAGCAGCGGGAATGGGGCTGCCAAGGTCCTGCCTGGGGACCATACTCAGCATCTCAGCATCAAGCTGCCAGACTTTGAACTGTGAGCATTGGTGCTGTATCTTGAGTTATTTTGTGTTTGTTGGCCAGATGTGTCCCAAGTTATCAGGAATGCGTAAGAAAGGTTATTTTTGGGATCTGGAAATGCTCAAAACTCTTCCCATCCCTGGGGC
Organism: Mustela nigripes; assembly: GCF_022355385.1. Taxonomy (NCBI): domain Eukaryota; kingdom Metazoa; phylum Chordata; class Mammalia; order Carnivora; family Mustelidae; genus Mustela; species Mustela nigripes. The sequence continues at coordinate 4,215,456 of NC_081562.1, read as the reverse complement.
GCCTGGGTGGCTCAGTGGGTGAAGCCTCTGCCTCTGGCTCGGGTCATGATCTCAGGGTCCTGGGATGGAGCCCCGCATCGGGCTCTCTGCTCAGCGGGGAGCCTGCTTCCTCCTCTCTCTCTGCCTGCCTCTCTGCCTACTTGTGATCTGTGAAATAGATAAATAAAATCTTTTTTAAAAAATTTCCCGTCTAAATCAATGGTAATTGCTTCATTGCTTCACACCATTTTGGCTTCCACGCTTTCATCGGAACGTCCTCATTTCCCGGTGGGTGGGGGGACCCTGCATTTCACTGTCTGGACACACCAGTTTGCTTATCCATTCCCTAAAGAACATCTTGGCTGCTTCCCCGTGGTGGTGATGATGGACCAAGCCGCTGTAAACATCCCGTGTGCAGATTTTGGGGTAAACAGAGTTCTCAACTCCTTTATGTCAACGCTGAGCGCTGGATCATAGCACGAACGCACGCTTAGCTTTGCCAGAAGCCGCCCGGATGCTCCCCCAGAGGCTGCGGCGGTCTGAGCTCCCGCCAGCCGTGAGCGCCGGTGTTGCTTCACGTCCTCGCCAGCACGGGGGGGGGGGTGGTCTTCTGTCTTCGTGGACCTCCGAGTAGCTCCACGACAGCGCTGTCTCACTGCAGGGCCCACGGGGCTCTCCGCACCGGGTCGCGGGGTGGCGGCAGCTCCGGCCGGAGAAAGTCCCGGCGGTCCTCGCTCCTCCTTCCTCCTTCCTTCCTGGATCTCCTTCTCCACGCCTTCATGGGTTGAGGGGCCAAGGGCCACGAAAATAGTTCCCGAACTTGTCTATAAACTCTCCAGAGTGAGATCTAGCATCAGGCTTTGACAATCTACGGCATCTTCCGGTCGCCCTTGAAATCGCAACGTGAATGGGCTGTTCCCTCTCAACAAACCCGTCCTGGGCTGTCCTGTGAGGTAACACGAGAGAGGAAAATCTGGGACCAGGTGCCGTGGTTTCCACTCACCACCCAACTGCACTGTTGCAAAGAAATTCAAACAGCAGAGAATCACGGATGTGTTTTTGGCCCTGCTGGACAGAAAGGAAACCAGGCACCCCATCGGTTCCCACCGTTCTCTTATTTATACCGTACACCTTTCTCCCACAAACATTATGTGATTTTTCCAACATTTGTTCTCCTTTGGAAATAGAATTCTGTTTCCTTTCGTCTGTTAATGAGAAGGGCCTCTTCCTGTTCAAGGGCATGCCATGTTCATTAAGGTAGTTAAGAGTCCGTGCTCAGTAATGCATCCCTTCTGTATTCCTTGTCTGAGCTGAGACCCGGAAAGAAAGAGGGATTCGATGCCCAGAGTTTATTTGGAAACTGTGTCAGCTTCCTAGGGCTGTTGCAACAATTTGCCACAGCCCAGGTGGCTTATAACAAAAGAAGCGAAGAGAAGTTCTCCCTCACGGTTCTGGAGATTAAAAATCTGAAATCAAGCTGTCAACAGGGCTGTGCTCTCTCCGAGGGCTCTGGGGGAGAATCTGCCCCAGGAAATCCTCTTCACTTCTAGTGGTTTCTGGCGATCTTTGCTATTCCTTGGTTTGTGGATAAATCACTCCAATCTCTCCTTCTGCCTTCCCAGGGCCTTCTCCGTGTGTGTGTCTCTCTCTGTATCTCTTCCCCTCTTCTTACGAGAACCCCCTAATCCAATATGACCTCATCTCGAATTCATTACACCTGCTGAGACCCTGCATCCGAATCAGGTCAGAGCCACGGGATGGAGATTCAGGACTTCAACGGACCTTTGTGGGTGGCCACCACCGGAGCCGTAGTAGAAGGTGACCGATCCCTGGGAACTCCAACGGGGTGGGCTTGGATGTGAGGGAGGGAGAGGAAGGATCAGCATAGAGTGTACCCGCGGGGGACCTGGGGCTCAACCCAGCTGCGCTTTTCCACCTCTTTGCGATCCAACATCAGTCAAGGGCTGCTTTGACCCTCCATTGACTCTCCTACACTTCTGGCTCGGTTTGCTCCGTGTCCCGGGCCCATAGGGTCCCGGAGCCAGAAAAAAGTCCTCAAGACAAGAGTCTCCAGTGCTTGTGGTAAGCAGCTCTCAGTGTGTAGAGATGAGGGCCGCGGGGGGGGGGAGGAGGAGCCAGCTGTGTTGGCCACAAACCCCAACAACTTGTCTAATTCTATGCAGTGAAAATCAGAACGAAAATATGAGAAATCTGACCCACTTCAGTGCCACCCGAGGTCTTTAATCCTTACCTATCAACTCAAAATGCTAGATGTGGACACTCACAAGGAAGCCGGAAAATTCCGACACAGGAAGGTCCTGCTACGCAAGCGAGCCCACCGCGTCCTGCAGGGGAGGCCCCCTCGGTGTTAGCTGGCGTATGGGCTGTTTCTACCGCCTCACCCTCTTCCTTTTGGGTTGAAAGAAGCCAAAGCCCCAAGTCAAGAGTTGGAAATCGCACCCCAGCCCTGCCACCTGCCTTATCTGACCCTTCGCACAGACATGTAGTCAGCATCTCCCCTCCTGGCGCACGAGACAGAAAACGGTCGCGGTCTCGGCACGCCTTCCTTTCAGCCGCGGCCGGTCCTTCTGCCGACGGATCCCATCCGACTCTTGGCTCTCACGCTGACAAACCCCAAGGTGCTGGAATGACAGTGTAACGCGCTTCCTTCAAAAGTGATTAGCGCAACGTACTCACCAGGGGAAGGCGACAAGAAGGAAGAGAGAGGAAAATCTGAGTATCTTTGGCACTTCCCCGGAGACACAATTAGGGCATCTTGGCAATCGTCCATTTTTAGCTCTGTTGTAATTCTCAGCAGCAAGTAGCACTACTAAGAAGGAAGGAACAGGTATGAATTCATAAACAGACTCACCAAGTAATAGTAAGAAATAGAAAGAAATCAGCTTGGGGGAGGGAAAGCAGAAATCATCCCACGGATTGGTGAGTCCCACCATAATGGTGCCATCTGGCTGTTGGGCTTCAGGGAGGTCCGCCTGCTGACCTATAGCTTGGGCAGGCTGCCGGTCTCTGGTGCCAGGGCCATACGGGACCGTCCTCTTCTGGGGGAAGCCTTCCCAAACAGGTGCAGCCCAGAGCGCCTCTCTGTTCTCAGAACTCTGGTATCTGTCAATTACAGGTGTATTGGATCCTTTCTAAATATTCCCAATGAGACTATGAACGTGAGGGTAGAGACCCAAGCCCTCCCCCACATGTCTAGAATCGAGTCCTGATTTCAATAAGGTTACTTAAGAAATCGTTGCTACTTTCATTGAGATGTATTTCCTTCTTGCAGAAAAGACACCCATCAGCCCCCTGAGTGGACACTTGTAGATCAAGATCACGAGCCTCAGGTCATTCAGAGCGGAGCGATCAGAGATGGGGGAGGGAGGGCAGTGGGGTCCTCTACAGTCTCAGGGTCACTGAGGGTCGGGAACCCTGCGGTGACTCGGTGAGGGTGATCGTGGTGACGGTGTTGGGAGCTAGACCTTGTTGGAATTCGGTGTCTTCACTGGTCTCATTGGGACTTTACTGAGGGTAACTGCTTTGCCTTCGTGTTCTAGTTCTTCTTGATGTAATGAAGGTTCGACAGAGAAATCCTAAGTGACTCTTATTTAGGCCACAGAGAGAAGCTTGGGGTGTGTGTGCACGGGAGCCTCTTCCACCAGGCAGTGTCTCAGGGAGGGGGAGGCTCATTCACTCATCCAGCAAAGGGTCACGTATGGCACTGGACACCGTGCAGGGAAGGGGGCTCTTGTGGGTGGAGATGGTATAACTACGATTCAACAGAGCGACGTGAGGCGTAAGAAGTTCCAAGAAAGTTCTTGGGAGCACTGGGCCGGTGTGCAAGTGTCTGAAGCACAAAGACTTTGAGTTGACTCCCTCCCTCTCGGGATTTCCACCCGAAGTGTAGGAACCGGAGAATCCTCGGGAACCAGTGAGTGTCCGGCCAGGGTTCCTTGTCCTTGCCTTCCTCGGTTCACACACATGTGTCCATTTACATCATAGTCCAATACGTTGTCTTTGCTGCTTTATACACGCTGTGTCGTTGATCAAAGGGTGTGGTGGGCAGGCACCGTGGGCATCGCGTGTAAAACTCGCTGCACCATGACGAGGAGAACTCCCCGAAGCGGCAGCAAACGTGGCAATGCCCGGGTGGCCTCACGCGACTCTTCTCTTCCTCGGAGGGGACAGCGGTATGCAGGGACTTTGGTTCTGGCGTCCAGGAAACACAGGTTCAGGGCTGGGCTGGGGCCAGGCCCTGGAGAGTCAGCTGCGCGGCTCGGGCTGTGGGCTCCTGGCTCAGACTCCGCCTCAGGTGCTCACCAGCTTTGTGACAGGCCCAACTGGCTCTCAGCCCTCGGTCTCTCTACCCTTTTAGGTTGTTGGGGGGATTAAAGGAGCAAACACGGACGTGGGGAGGGTTGACTACTGTGACTAGTTACCATCCTCTTTCTCCTCCCCAAGACCATGTGACCGATTCTGTCCCGACTCCTTCCAGCGGGAGGGATTTTAGGCAGGTCAAGAGAGAGGGGAGAATCCCACCCCGGCCAGCCTGAGTCCAAGCTGATTTTATTTACTTATTTTTTATTGATTTGAGTGAGAGCAAGCACGAGTCAGGGAAGAGGCAGAGGGACAAGCAGACCCCCCACTGAGCACAGAGCCCAACTCAGAGCTTGATCCCAAGATCCTGAGATCATGACCTGAGCCAAAACCAAGAGTTGGTTGCTTAACCGACAGAGCCCCCCTGGTGCCCCAAGTCCAAGCTGGTTTTAAAATGAGGACTGGTTAATACTTTCCCAGCACGCTTTGGAGGAGGTATGTGGGACTATTCCTTCCTTTATCTGGAAAACAGCGAAGTCGGGAGCTTGGCTGTCATCTGCCTTCAGTGGGAGGAGCGGCCCGCAGGGTGGGGCGGGGAGAGGGATGCTCAGAAAAGCGCTCGGTGTTCTTCGCGTGCGATTAAGAGGCCCACCGAGGACGGCTTTCCCGCCTTCTCTTCCTGGCGCCTTTTGCCCTCCCGCAGCCTGTGGCTGACCCGTGCACCAGAGCTCAGCTGGCAGGGTCTGGCTTTAAAGGAGGGAGAGGTGACTGGATTTTTCTGGCAAGTTTGAGCTCTGATTGGCTCAGATGGGAAAGCAAGCGACGGAAAGGAAAGAAAAAAGGAGGGAAATTTGGTGGTGGTGTGAATGCGGAACAACATTTTGAAATAAAATCTGAACCCCTGCTCTGGTCCCAAAGGAAAGCAAAAATGGCTTGTGAAAGTCAAGTGCATTTTTTTCTCTACTAAAGATTGCCATACATTCAACTTGCTAAGATGGTTAAAGAAACAAATATTCAGTAATACTTGTTAAAGAGAGTAAAGCACACTGTGTTCGTGCATAGGGCCCACTGCGATGGGCTTCTGCCATGCTGGAGGGAGACGGGGCTCAACTTGGAATACAGCACGGGTAAGTGGGGGCTTCTGGCCGAGGAGCAGGTGGGGCTCAGTGGGTGCAAAATTATCGAGGGAACATCAGGGGTGGCAGGGGTGGTGGTGGAGCTAAACCAACCTGATGGGGTTCTTTGCTGAAGGTAGGTGGTTGTGACCAGACCTCACCTTGGGGGAGGGGTGCTGGAGGATGAGAATGAGCAGATCCCAAGGGTGATCAGATGTGTGGGGGTGGGGACTCCAGTTAAATCGACTTAGCCGGGTGCTTGCTTAAAACCAGGCTTTATAAAGAAGCGCACCTACAGGCAGGCCTCGGAGAAGTTCCGGGAGGCTGACTAAAAGCATGTTTGTCACCACAAAATGTTTTCTTTTAAAGCAATGTAACATGGAGACCTTAAGAGGCAAACTATATGCTACAACTAAGTTACCCACAAGTGATTCAAGAAAGATAAACTCGTTTCAAAAGCATCTTGAACTAAGTTTATTCAGAGGTATAGTATTACATTGTGTGCTACTTATTTTTTTTTTAATTTTAACTTTTTGAGGGGGGAGGGGCAGAGGGAGAGGGAGAGAATCTCAAGCCAACTACTCCATGCGGAGCCCCACATAGGAGTCAGAATCATGAGCCTGAGATTATGACCTGAGCCGAAATCAAGAGTCAGACAATCGGCCAACTGAGCCATTCAGGCACCCCTAAAAATTTTAACTTTCAAATGAGAAAGTATAAAAGAATGCATAGAAATAGGAAAGACACAAAAGAACCAGTACTGTATGATTCCACTTAGGTAGGTACTTAATACAGGTTACCACGGGCTAGGGAGAGCAGAAATGGGAAGTCATTGTTTAACGATACAGAGTTTCTGTTTGGGGTGATGAAAAGTTCTGAAAATGGATAAAATGATCAATTTTATGTTTTATACATTTTAACGCAATTTAAAAAAGATTGTGTAAGGGGCGCCTGGGTGGCTCAGTGGGTTAAAGCCTCTGCCTTCAGCTCAGGTCATGATCCCAGGGTCCTGGGATCCAGCCCCACATCGGGCTCTCAGCTCAGCAGGGAGCCTGCTTCCTCCTCTCTCTCTGCCTGCCTCTCTGCCTACCTGTGATCTCTGTCTGTCAAATAAATAAATAAATAAATAATCTTAAAAAAAAAAAAAAAAAGAATGTGTAAGTCCGACTGCAAACCCAGCCCTGTTGAACCACCATGCCAGTCTGCTCCCTTAGAGTTGTGCAGTGCACAACCTGTACAATGCAGCCCTGTCCCAACACTCTATTTCCTGACAAAAAGATAACAATACAGGGGCTAGAAGCAAAAAAAAAAAAAAAAAAAAAGGATAACAGTACCTGTATTTGCGTATTATGTTTCTTTAAGGTAATGCACAAACATTCCCTCTCAGTTGATTTTCTGTTCAAAAAAGGGAAACAAAGAGAAAAAGATCATCAGTGCACCAAAACCACAAAAGTGACACTCAGAGAGAGAGAACAGCGGGGTGGGGGGTGGTGGGGAGCGAGTCAGGGAGTCTTCAAGCAGAGGTGAGGGAAAGGGGTGGCTGGATACAGCAGGTTGTGTTTTGGAAGCGGAGTCAACCGGAACTCCTCTGTTGCAATGTGGGATTTGAGAGAAAAGGAAGAATCAGAGATGATCTCAGCCCATGGGGGTGCCATTCAGAGAGACGGGGTGCTGGAGGTCCACAGCTGGGTGTCGGCAGAATGTCGTCTGAGATGCGTTCAGACATCCACACGGGAATGATGAGAAGGAAGTTGGACGTAGAGTCTGGGGCTCATGAGAAAGATCAGGACAGAAGATGCATTTTGAGTTCAAGTTGAAGTTTCAAGAACACACGAGAACCCTTGAAGAGTGTAGACAAGAAAAAAGAGGAAAAAGTAGACAAGAGAGACCTGGAGAACGCCAACACTTAGAGGTCTGGGAGGAGCTGAGAAGGGGCACCCTCTGAGGCAGATGGAAATCGAGACAAATCCCGAGTATCACAGCACACTACGGAAGGGAGTATTTCTTTTCTTTTTTCTTCTTTTGAAGTTTCACTTATTTAAGTAATCTTTGCACCCAGCATGGGGCTCAAACTCAACTGTAATCGAGAGTCACATGCTTTTCTGACTGAGCCAGCCAGGCGCCCCCAGAATTAAGTATTTTGAGGACAGAGTGGTGGGCCGTGGCACAGGATACTGAGCCTTGCAGCTTTGGGCGGTGGGAATGAAGTAGTTCTCATTTAATTGTAGCTATGTTCTCCATAAAACACGAGGCAGTTCTCAGCTGAGTACTGAGTTATCTCCATAATGCTACCATTATGCAGATAACTGCGGAGAGACCTAGGGCACTGCAGAGACACCGTTAGCCGAGAGGCAACGGCTGCAGGAGAGAGACCAGGAAGGGAGGGTCAACGGTGAACTCAGGCTTCCGGGCTTCGAGCTTGGAAGTCTGAGACACCTGTTAGGCATCCAAATCCCGATGCTGCGTACAGGACTGGGGTTCAGGGGAGAGGTTCAGGCTGAAGATTAAAATCTCCCACCATCTTCTCCGTGAGCCTTTTGTTAAGACAGCCCACACAGACGCCCAAATTAAAACAAATCCTTTGTGCCCCAGTTTGGGATGCAGAAAATAACTATAACTAAAAACCAAGGAGGACTGAAACAGAGGCCAGCTCTCAGCGGAGGCAGGGGGTGGACAGGGGGATTGCCAAGGGTGAGCAGCAGCGCGCCGATGGAAGAGATGCGGGAAGGAAACTGAGCGAACCGCCCTCGCCGAGAAGATGAGGAGGACACTAAGCCAGGACTGCCCCACAAAAGTGACAGCCAGACGCCTGGCATCCTGGCCGGTCATTTTCCTGAGACGTGGTTTAGGAGCAGGAGCCCATGCGTGATGTGGTCACGGGAGCACCGTCTGCAGAGGGATTTCCTGGGCTTGCATTCCAGACCGCCGTTTCCTTCAGCCTCAGCCAGCAGTTCAATGTCTCTGCACCTCCATCCCTGTATCTGTTAAAATAGACGCGCGCAGCTGCCCACTCCCTGGGGTTCCTGTGTGGGACGAAATGCTCCGACCGCCTGGCCCCGAGTCCGTGCTGCACAAGGGTGAGCTCTGGTCATGGGGCTTTGTCTCCCCGACTTCTCTGTGACCCCATGAGAACCTCAGACCCACTCCCACTTGCATCACGGCTCATAATACGGCGGGAGGGTGGTGTGCTGAGCTAACCAAAAGGGCTCCCGAGCTCCCTCCCATGGCTCCGAGGAAGGGGGCGGTACTACTCACTCGCCCTGCACCTGTGCGCATCCTTCCCTCCCTCCCTCCTGCTCTCCTGGGCTAAGCATCCCCCTGGTGCGCTGGGGTCCGGCCCCCATCTTCTCAAGGGCTGCATTCCATTCACCGCCCCTTCTTCACCCTCAGCCTCCCCTTAGACCTCCTCCACTTTGAAAAACAAAAACAACAACAAAAGCCCTCCACTCCAGCACGTGCTGCCCCTGCAGCAATTTCCCAATCTCTACACATCTGTTCTCGGCCCAACCTCTGTGACGTCTCTAGTAGCTCTCGCTTTCTGCAGCTTCTCTGCTGCTCATCTCTCAATGCACTGCAAAGTGCCACAGTCAACCCTCCCTTTTCCAAAATGGTTTTCTTTCTTTTCTTCTTCTTCTTCTTCTTCTTCTTCTTCTTTTTTAAGCATCACCCAGGGCCCATTATTTTGCTAGATCCAACCGATGTATAATTGTCATCTAAGGTAATCCTTCTGCACAATCAAGACCCCCAACCACGCCCTATGTTGGAACACTGGACGCCTTCTAGCTTTCTGCCCACATCCCAGGCTGGCAGCCCTCAGTCTCCCTAGCTGGCTCACCAAGGATTCTTAGCGCCATCGGAGCTCCTCAAGAACGTGCCTTATGACCGCGAATCCCAACCCGAGGCAACTCAACCCTTTCAAGGCTTCGGTTACTCCTCAGACACCTAGGACTCCCAGCTCCAACCTCCTCTTTGAACCGCAGACCCACGCGGGTCTGTCAGAGGTACCGCACAGCAGTATGTTCAAAACGGAACTCACTGCCTCCACTCCCTCCCCAGACCCAGGCCTCCTCTGATGTTGCCTTTAGCAAAAACAGAGAACTGGGGGTCATTCTTGACTTTCCTGTCTGGCAACCCTCGCATTTTACCGATTCTACCTCCTCAGAATAGATTAAATGTCTGCCGAATCCACTCGCTTCCCTCCACTGTCCTTGCTGGGGGAAGGAGGCCCTGTCCACAGGACTCCACCGGGACCCCGAGGTCATGACCTGAGCCCAAATCAAGAGTTGGGCTCAACCAACTGAGCCACCCAGGTGCCCCACCTTTGCCAATTTTAATCTGTATCCTTTCTTGGTAACAAACTGTGACCATGAGCACAGGCACTTTTCTGAGTTCTGTGACTCCTTTGAGCAAATTTTGAACCTGAGAGTAGTCCTGGGGACCTCCAGCACATCAACGAGGGGTCAAATGCTAAGAATCACAATCATAGTCTTGGATATAAAAGAAAGGAAAGAAATGCGAGTAATCTCAGTTTCTGGTAAGACTAGATCTATATCCCCAAACCCTAGGCCATGCTGATAATTGTCTTTGGGCTGGGCTGGGGGAGATGGAAGGAGTAGGGGAGAGTAGAAGCTACCGGAAAGTGACATCACACCTTGAGTATGAGAACTTTAGAGCTGAAAGACACCTTGGAGAGAGTGCCTTGTTCCAAGTCCCTCCTGCGGCAGAGGAGGCGACGGAAGGACGTCCGGGGACATGAAATGAATTGACCCAGGTCACGAGACTGGGTTCCAATACGTCCAATGCTGACTGAACATCAGGTGCCAGGCGCCCGGCCAGGTTTGAAGGAATGAGTTCCCTGGGTTCAAACAATGTTTGTAAGAGGCCTGTAGAGGGGTGGGTGGTCGGCAAAGACCGGAGGACACCACCAGTCTTGGGCCACTGGGTGGGTGCTGAATGAGGGAAGACGGTCCCCATGCGAAAGGGGTGGTTCTCAGAGCTTGGCTGCTGCCGGCCTGCAGCGCCCCCACACTGTGCAAAGCAGAGAGGAAGGGGCTGTGCTCTCCGTTACTGTCGGATGGGAGCTGGCTGTGCAGGAGATGACACACATCCCCTGTGTCATGGGAAGGACACTCCATGGGAGAGACATCTGACTCTGGAAGCTGCCTCAGGGGCCCAGATCTCCCTTCCGGGGCCAGGTCTCCCAGACAGGGCATCTAGTAGCCCCCTCTCTTTCATAATGAACTAAATTTCCCCTACCCCCCCGCCCCTCAACACATGCAAACCTCAGAATCAGAAATAACGTGCCCTGAAAGGTCTGCAAAAGCATTTTGTAAACTTTTTGGAAATTACCTCCATTTGGAAGGGAGCCTCAAGTACTTCCCGAGAAGGTGGGATTCTAGGGTAATTCGAGAAAAATTTTTCAGTAACGGCTTCCCCCAATTTTCTTCTGAGCAAGGAAGATGGAAGACAGAAATTAGCATCTATGAAGTGTGCAAAAACGCCTAGGCACATGCTAGACCCTTTGGTCTCAATGACAGGCAACTTGGCAGCACTTGGGAGATGGACAGCAGCGTCCTCATTTAACAGATGGAAATTAATCATCATCATCACCATAATCAGGGACTCAGGAAGATCAAGTAACTTCACTGCTGGGTAATAATGACCCTGGAATTGAGCTAGCTCGGTCAGACTAAGAGCACTGGGACTTTTCCTCCGAGAGAAAATTTTTTTGGCCCCAGCGTACAGACCAGCTCTGGTTAATGAACGCTGTGTCGCAGGAAGACCTGGCTAAGGCCTCAACAAGGGGGCAAAGATTTCATTAATCACTCCCACCTCCTCTGCCCAAGGCTTCACGAAGCACATGGTTTGATGTGAAATCGGTGCTTCTGCCTGGAATTACTCCACGTGAATGCGGGAAAAGCAAGGCCAGTTCAGCCGCCTGCTATAATACAGCCCTCAATTTCTCCTGCCCCTCCAACTTAATGTCCTCATTAAGAAAGAAGGCCACGGGATTCTTCTCCAACGTGAGTTTAGCGTCAACAGTAGCGGAGGCGTTGGGTAGCTGAGGCTCCTGCCGACACTGTACTTAAAATAACAGCACGAAGTCCCAGCTGCTGAAACAGAGACACTCAACTACGGTGGCTTACTTCTTTCCTGGTCACCAAACAGTCCCAAGGGCCAGGATGGTGACCCGGTCCCTTTCCCGCTCATTGCCATGCGGACCCCGAGGGCGCGGTCTTCGTCCCAGGGTAAAACGGCGGTGGTGAGCACGCTCATGCTGCAGCTCGCAAGAAGGGCAAGGAGCCCCATTCTGGGACCAGAGCTCACCTTCCATGTCGGGAATAACCTAGAAGTTGTACCACAGTGTCTGAACATGTCCCAGCACGTGGCCACCAGGCCGTCCCAGCAACAAAGGAGATGGGAAGTGTCATTTCCCACCAAGCTCCACAGCATGTTGATTCCTGCGGAGGATGCAGAGAGCGGATCCTGGGGGCCAGGTGGCACCCTCAGCCTTGGTCATGGTCACAGCCTGAACCTCTGCTTTGCTTTATAGGTAACAAGTGCTTTTGCACCTACTGCTTCATTCCACCCAGCGACAAGCCTTTGAGTAATAACATTTCTCTCATGTCATGTGTGAGAAAATGCGGCCACAGGGGTGAAGGGGCTGGGCCAGGGCCCAACCACGGAGTATTAAACGCAGGGCGAGAACGACCCCAGTGGTGATAAAACACGGGGAGAGTCAAAAAGAAAAAAACCTGTTCCATCTGCTCCAGCCACTTATTAAAGCAATTAATAAGAAGGAAGGAACCGAGAAAACGGGAGAAACAGGGCAGGTCCTTGACCACAGAGGCTTTGTGGCAGTCGGGGAATTCAACAGGGATCGCAGGACAGTGCGGTCAAGGCAGGCAGGGCACAGTGACAGCAACGGACAGAGAAGGGGCCTTAAGACACAGAGAAGACAGTGATGACTCCCGGGGTGGGGCAGGGTGCGATGAAAGGTAAATGCTAGAAGTCTAGAAGTCTCTAGCGGAAAGTGGACGACCTGAGAACCTGGCCAGCATTCATGCTCCCACAACCAGGAAACGAGAGTTCACATCCCACAGGACAAGTCTTGGCCATGGGACATGGAGTGCCAGCACACAAGTGCTCGCTCTCTGTCCAGACTTGTACCGTCTGAAGTCCACTCTACATGCTGCTGGGAGGTACAGGGGGCCAAGCCTGTGATGGTTAGTTTTACATGCCAATGTGGAGGGTGTTTTGGATGAGATTAACGTTAGAACAGTGAACTTTAAGTAAAGAAGAATCCCGTCCATAACATGGGTGGGCCTCATCCAATCAGTTGGAGGTCCAAATAGAGCAAAGACTGACCTCTTGGAGCAAGAAGGAATTCTCCAGCAAACTGCCTTTGGACTTCGCTCTCAAGTCTTGAGTCTGCCAGCCCACACTGTAGATTTTGGACTTCCTCGCTTCCATAATCATGAGCCAATTACTTAAAATCAATCTCTTCTGCTTACTTCTCTGGAGAACTGAGTAATACAGGGACACAGTGATCAACATGAGAATGACACTTGTACTGGCTCTCCTCCTTTCCCGCTGCACTCTCCCAGTCTGTAGAATCCCTCAGTTTCAAAATAAACCAGGAAGACCTGTGCACACCCTTATCTCTAACTTGCCTTCTGGGTGTTCCCCACCCAGTCCGCATATGGCAATCAGTATACAGGGGCACTGATGGTTCATGGGGAGTCTGGCCTTGCTCCCACTGTGCAAGGGAAGACTCTGGGCGGCTCCATGGGGCCTGAAGTGCTCACAGGTGCAAGCCAGGTCTCCACGAGGGAGAAGCAGGAGCCATGGGTGGGACCACCAGCATGCGCTGGGTCACCTTGGAGTGACCAAGGGGAATGAGAACATCACCATGGTGAGGGCAGCCAGTTTTTGGAAAATGTGATTGATTGCATGATGCTCCCCATCTGGTTCGAAGTCTCTGCCGTATTCTGGTCCTCCTGGTGCCTCGGTTTCTGGTGAAGTGAAGACCAGAGTAGCTGAGGGTCTCATTGGAGCAAGCCAAGAAAGACTCTGAAATTCAGAACGACTAAAGGAGGGAGGAGTTAACCAGAGCTACTCCTTGAGAGAGAGGGTATCACGGAAAGAGGCATGAGCCAAGGCAAAGCACCTGGCTAAGCAGCTGGGAGAGAAAGATGGAGTGATAAAGAAGCAGGACACATTCTGCAGAGAGCAGCTGGCTGGACAGAAGGACAGGAGCTCAGAATTCCACAGTCATCACTGAACAGTGTCAGAAAGCTGCTAGGGAGGGGAGAGCAACGTTGACCTGATGTGCATTTCACCCTGTCTGTGCTGTTCTGCAGACCCATTCTCCAGCGTTCCCGCCAGAACACCCAGCAGATGCTCAGCGGCTGTGTTGGCCAACCAGTAAGTGCGCCGTGTCCATCAGGCCACACCGAGCGTGCTTGAGCAGGGAGCGTCAACTTCTAGAGCAAGCAAAACCCCTCGAAGGTAATTCTGGAGGCAGAACACTTTTGTTTCCTAGGAAGAAAGGAACCTTTTTAAAGAGAAGATGAGGGGCGCCTGGGTGGCTCAGTGGGTTAAGCCGCTGCCTTCGGCTCAGGTTGTGATCTCAAGGTCCTGCGATCAAGCCCTGAATTGGGCTCTCTGTTCAGCGCGGAACCTGCTTCTCTTTCTCGCTCTCTCTGTCTGCCTGCCTCTCTGCCTACTTGTGATCTCTGTCAAATAAATAAAATCTTAAAAAGAAAAAATTAAAAAAAGAAAAAAGAGACGATGATAAGAGAGAGGCACCAGGGAGCAGATCCAGCAGGGGCGTATCCCAGTTCGATGAGTTGTAGTTTGAAAAGCCGAGCCCCACATCCGTTACCGGCCAGCAAGGACACACTGCAGTGTTAGTCAACCCGCTCATGACAACAGGAAGGCAGAGGCAGCCCTCTCTACCTTTTTAACTTCCTATTCAACCTTCTCTTCTTACCGAGTCCATGTTTGGGGGGTGAATCCTCACTCCAGCAAAGGTGGGGTTCGAGATGAGTGGCTAGTGAGGGGGGCGGACCTCGATCTCAGCCCAGCGGTACTAGATAGAGCTCTCTAGGCTGTGGTATGTTGGCTTCCTCTCTCTTTTTTCTCCTTCACTGTCTAAGGAGTCACTTCAGTTTAACTGAGGCTGATCATGCAAGCAAGGAGACCAGAAGGAGAGGGAAGCGTACCTCTTTTACTGGAGTAGCATTTATGATTATTAGTGGAATAAGGCACTTGTTTTAACAACATGAAGGCTGTCTCGGCTTATACAACCTCTTCTCTACTGTGAGTACGGACATCTTTACTTCACTCATGATCAGTGTTTTCCAGTGGAGAAACGAGAGAGTCTTATGTGTTTTCTGTTTTCAAGTATCGGGAGGCCCAGAACACTGGCCAGGATGCTAGAACACAGCAGAATAAATGCTGCTGCAAACCTGCTTCCCCAGCAGGACTGCACTTCTCTCTACCAGAGAGCCATAGCCTTTTGTACCCCCACGTCGCTTAGCATATGGGAAGTTCCTAAAAACGCTGACTGGATCGGATATTTTATTTTATTTTATTTAAGATTTTATTTATGAATTTCACAGAGAGAGAGAGATCACAAGTAGGCAGAGAGGCAGGCAGACAGAGAGGGGGAAGCAGGCTCCCTGCTGAGCTGACAACCTGATGTGGGGCTTGATCCCAGGACCCTGAGATCATGACCTGAGCCAAAGGCAGCAGCTTAACCCACTGAGCCACCTAAGTGCCCCTGGATATTTTATTTTAAAATCTGCCTATGTATTATCATGATATAGATACAGTTTGTTATTTTTCAAATGATATATTATTTGGTGACTTCAGATACAAAGGATTTGGCTAAGAACTAGGCTCCAGTGCCACGTGGGCTGGAATTCAAGCTCAGGTCCTCCAGTGACTGACTGGCTGTGGCACAGAATGATTTTCCTGCAGAGGGAAAATTCAGATCCATCTAGAATTCCCTTTCCAGGTAAATATCAATACAACAATGAGGGAGAAAAGAGTGTTTTGTGTGTTTTTTTTTTTCTTAAGAGACTAAAAGAATACCATTATAGAAATTGTCACTGAAAGAAATACTACAGGATTTATTTCAGAAAGAAAACTCTTGGAAGACAGAAATCTAAGAAAAAGTGTTGGATAAAGTAATTGGCAACCATGTGGCAAATCTGAACCAGCACTATTTAAAAACTATAGCACACAGGGGTCTGCAGTGGCTCAGTTGTTTAGGCATTGGATTCTTGATTTCGGCTCAGGTCATGGTCTCGGGGTCATGAGGTTGAGCCCCACGTCAGGCTCTCTGCTGAGCGAGGAGCCTGCTTAAGACTCTCTCCTCCTCCTTCTGCCCCCTCCCAAAAAACAAGACAAAACAATAGCACTGGGAAGTGATCTGAAGGCTACAAAAATGAGATGGAAGTTAAGTAAGGAACAACAATGGAATAAAGCTAGGAGGGGTGTTTGGATTAAAGCATTTTAAGGTTTGGGTACTATTCAAAACTAAAGGAGAGGTAGCAATTAATTTCAGATTAAGTCAAAATAAATGTTAAGTATAGAAAGCGAACAAAACCTCAAACCTTTAAGATGGGGTGGAAATGGAGGAAGGGATACAATGAAAACTCAATCCATCCAGACAAAGAGAAGAGTTTTTTGGGGGCGCCTGATGGTTCAGTCGGTTAAGCGCCTGCCTTCAGCTCAGGTCATGATCCCAGCGTCTTGGGATTGAGCCTCCAGACGGGCTCTCTGCTTGGAGGGGAGTCTGCTTCTCCCACTCTCTGCCCCTCCTCGCCACTTGGGTTCTCTCTCAAATGAATAAATATTTTTTTAAAAAGGAGATTTTTAAAGTCAAATAAATAAAAAAACATTAAAAGTAGGAAGTACAAAAGTAGGTGACAGAAATGAAAGCACACGCATCTACAGTCACCATAACTGCACCCGGAGTAAAGTTAGCTTTGGAAGACAAGCTCACAGACAAGGCAGAAGTAAGGAAAGTGCACCTTTGCTTATTTATTTATTTATAAGAAACACACCATAGCTGAAGCACCTGAAAGATTGAGACCAGAGGGAGAGGAATGGTTACCAGGCAAATATTACCCGAAAGAAACCTGGTGCAGTTATTTCAGTATTAGAAAAAAATATAAAAGACAGAAAGTATCATTAGAGTTAAGAGGCTATGATAAAAGGAACATTTTTCTCACAAAGGTACAAAATTTCTGAACCTCTATTGACCCTAACAACACAATCTCAAAACATATAAACCCCAAATCGACAGAATTATAAGGAGAGATTAACAAATCCACAATCAAAGTGGGAGAATACACCATCTTTTCAAGGGCATATTGAACATTCATGAATATTGATCATGTACCAAGCTATAATGTGAGACTCAACAAATACAAAAAAACAATATAATAAAGACCAATTCCTGAATTTACTATCATAAAAATAGAAATCAGTGACAAAAATAAGCAAAAAATGTTTATAAGTTACAATTTTTGAAAATAAATTTCAAAATAATTCATGAGTCAAAGAAGAACTCAGCAAATGTAATTTAGGGCTGAGTAATAATATTTTTACACTTATCCTCCAGTGTTCCCCTCCACCCCATCTTGGCCAATGCTGTCAAAGACAACACACACACACACACACTGTGTTGGAAATGAAGAAACCAAACAGTCATTGTCTACAGAGGCTCCAACATTGAAAATCAAAGAGGATCAAGCACAAGCCATTGCTAGGAGACAGTTCAGTAAGATTGCAGGATATAAGATGAATATCCAAAAGTTAATGATTTATCTATATGCCCACAATGAATATCTAGAAACTAACTTTTAAATTAGTTTTACAATAGTTATAAGTATTTAGGTATCTAGGAGCAATTTAAACAAAAGATGTGTAGGGGCACCTGGGTGGCTCAGTGGGTTAAAGCCTCTGCCTTGGGCTCAAGTCATAATCTCAGGGTCCTGGGATTGAGCCCTGCATTGGGCTCTTTGCTTGGCAGGGAGCCTCTCTCTCTCTGCCTGCCTCTCTGCCTACTTGTGATCTCTGTCTGTCAAATGGGTAAATAAAATCTTTAAAAAAAAAAAAGATGTGTAAAATTGTAAAAGTTTCTGCACAAGAAACGGATGAGGAAACTTGATATTTTAGAGATGGGAATGCTCCTCAAATTACTATTAAATGTTAATATTAAATGCAATTTCACACAAAAATATCAACAGGGCTTTCTGAAGTACTTGTAGACTGATTCCAAAATGTATGTGTAAGTGCAAAAGGCCAAATGTAACCGAGAATGCTTTGAATAATGCAGGAAGACTTACTTTGTTGGTTATCAAGACTTAACCATGATGTCATTATAATTAAGTTACTGGTATGAAATAACATACTGTGAATCAAAATACAGACAGCTGAAATAGACTTGGGCATATATGAAACACAATACGCAGCGAGCTGGTATTACAAAATGAAAAAGATTTAATAAACGAGGCTTGACATAGTTCCTGCAGCGGCTTGCACACAGCTGGTTAGAGCTAGGGAGGGCAAACAGGATCCTGTTTTCCAAATCCATCTGAAAACTGGTGGTCTCAGCTCTGGTCACTAACTGTGGCTTCTGACTGGAGGTGCAGACAGAAGGGAGCAGCCATTGTTGTTGCACCCCCCTACATAGTTGGAAGTACCCCCTCCCAAGGCTCAAGTGACTTCTGGGGATCTAAAGGACCAGTGTCCCTTTATGCTCCCCCACCTTCATTATTCTCTTTTTTCTCCTCTTGGGAGCCAGACATTAAAGGTTAAGACATTCAAAAATACTTGCATATATGGGAAAAATTAGAAATGAGTCATGCATGCCCAAGGAAAGCCTTGGAAAAGACCTGAGATGTTAAGTTTACACCTCAGGTTGTCCTCCAGCACAGAGCCACCCTGCAATTAAAAAATAATAATAACAAAAAACACCAAACACCAAGAAAGTGAGAGAATTTGATTTCCAACACTACCACATTATTAAATTCAAATGTCCAGTTTTCAACAATAACAAAAATCACAAGGCATGGTGGCTCAGTCATTAAGCATCTGCCTTAGGCTCAGGTCATGATCCCAGGGTCCTGGGATCGAGCCCTGCATCAGGCTCTTTGCTCGAGGGAAACCTGCTTCTCCCTCTCTCACTCCCCCTGCTTGTGTTCCCTCTCTGGCTGTGTCTTCCATCAAATAAATAAATAAAATCTAAAAAAATAAAAAGGCGGAGGAGAGGGAGGAGAGTGAGGAGGAGGGGGTAGGGGGAGGAGGAGCAGGAGAAGGAGGAGGAGGAGGCCCATTCAAAAGGAAAAAACAAAACAGAAACTGCCCCTGAAAAAGACCTGATGGTAGACCTACTAGACAAAGACTTTAAAACAACAGTCTGTAAGCTGTTCAAAGAACTAAAAGAAGATGTGAAGAAAGACAAGAAAATGATGTAGGAACAAAATGGAAACATGAATAAAAGAACAGTAACCCTAAAAAGAAACCAGGAAGAAATTCTGGAACTGAAAAGTAAGATAACTGAAGTGGAAAATTCACGGGGCACCTGGCTGCCTCAGTCAGTGGAGCATTCAACTCTTGATCTTGGAGTGGTGAGTTTGAGCCTCATGTTTGGTGTAGAGATCACTTAAAAATAAAATCTTTAAAAAAATCTATGTAATGGAAAATTCACTACAAAGATTCAATGACAGATTTGAACAAGCAAGAAAGCATTCCTGACCTTGAAGCTAGGACAGTGGAAATGATCAAATCTCAGGAAGAGAAAGAAAACAAGATTGGAAAAGAAAATTAGCAGAGCCTAATGGACCTGTAGGACACCCTCAAGGAGCCCAACATACATACTGTGGGAGTCCCACAATAGGAGAAAAAGGCAAAGAGAATATTTGAAGAAATAATGGCGGAAAACTTCCTAAACCTGATGAAAGACACAAATATAGACATTCAAGAAGGTCAATGAAGTCCAAGCAAGATGAATCCAAAGACACCCACAGCAACACAATATAATTAAACTTGTGAAAGACGGAGAGCAAATCTTTAAAGTCGTAAGAGAGAAGCAAATCATCAAGTACAAGGGACTCTCAGTAAGACTATCAACAGATTTCTTATCAGAAATTTTGAAGGCCACAAGACAGGGGGCCAATAGTTTCAAAATGCTAAAAGGAAAAGAAAAGAAAAGAAAAGAAAAGAAAAAAACCCTGTCAACCAAGAATCTTATATCCTTCAAAAGTGAGGGAGAAAATAACCCCCAGATAAATAAAACTTGATGGAGTTCATACCACTAAACCTGCCCTGCAAGAAATGCTCAGGAGAGTCCTGAGAGGTGACATAATAGAACACCAGAGTAACAAAGTTGTACAAAGAAATAAGTATCTCAATAAAGGTAAATACCTGGGCAGTTGTTTAAAAGCTAGTATTGTAGCAATGGTTCATAAATGCGGGTTTGTTTGTTTTTTTGTCTTCTCCATGACTTAAGAGACATACATTAAAAGAATTATCATCCTAAAAGCTAATATTATTGTCACTTTGATTTATAACTCCACATTTTTTCTAGATAATTTAAGAGATGAATGCATTTACAAGAGTTATTAATTTATGTTTGGGCATACAATGCATAAAGATATAATTTGAGGGACATCAACAACCAAAAGGGGTGAGGACAGAGGTGTAAAGCAGCAGAGCTTGTGGGACACCTGGGTGACTCAGCTGGCTAAGTGGCTGCTTCGGCTTGGGTCACGATCATAGGGCCCTGTGATTGAACCCCTCATAAGGCTCCCTGCTCACCAGGAGTCTGCTTGTCCCTCTCCCTCTGCTGCTCCTGCTTCACTCTCTTGGTCACATTCTTCTGCTCTCTCACTCAGTCTCTCTCAAATAAATAAAAAAATCAAGAGGAAAAAAAAGAAGCAGAGCTCTTGTATGTTATTTAAGTTAAGCTGATATAATTTCAAATTAGAGTGTTATAACTTTAGGATGTGAAATGTAATCTCCATAGTAACCACAAAGAAAATAGCCCAGAATATAACCAAAAGGAAATGAGAAAGGAATTTAAACATTTCACTGCAAAAAAAAAAAAAAAAAAAAAAAAAAATCAACTAAACACAAAAGGTAGTAATGGAAATGAGGAATAAAAAAAGCTGTAAGATATACAGAAAAAAAAAGCAAAATGACCAAAATGACCAAAGTCCTTCTTATCAGTAATTAACTGTAAATGAGATAAACACTCCAATCAGAAGACTGAGATTGGCACAACGAATAAAAGTGCATGATCCAACTATACACTGTCTACAAGATACACTTTAGATCCAAATACACAAATAGACTGAAAACGAGAGGTTGCGAAAAGATACTCCACACAAATGTAACCAGAAGAAAGCAGGGGTGGCTCTATTAATATCAGAGAAAATAAACTTTAAATCAAAAGAGGATACAAAAGACAACGAAGGTCATTATATATTAATAAAAGGTTTAAAGAAACAAGATATAACAATTACATTTACATACCTAAACATTTGTCCATTTCATCCAGGTCATACAACTTCTTAGCATACAATCATCCATATTGTTTAGAGTCCTTTTTATTGCTTGAAGTCTGTTGGAACATCTCCTCTTGCATTTCTGATTTAACAGTTTGAGTATTCTCTCTTCTTGGTCAGTGTAGCTAAAATTTTGTTAATTTTATCTTTTCAAAAAATTGATTTTGGGTTTTTCTTGACCTTTCTCTATTTCTTTTCATGTATTCCCACTCTTTTAAAAAATATTTTATTTATTTATTTGACAGAGAGAGATCACAAGTAGGCAGAGAGGCAGGCAGAGAGAGAGGAAGGGAAGCAGCCTCCCTGCTGAGCAGAGAGCCTGATGTGGGGCTCGATCCCAGAACCCTGGGATCACAACCCACTGAGCCACCCAGGCGCCCCCCCCCCTTTTTTTATTTCTTAGAGTAGAAGTTTTGTTCATTGATTTGAGATCTTCTTTCTAATATAAAAATTTTGTTCTATGCATGGCATTTGCTGCTTTCCTTGAGTTCTGGTATATTGGCTTCATTTTCTTTTATCTCTACATATTTCCTAGTTTCTCTGGTGATTTTTCTTTGCCTAGTCATTATTTATGACTGTCTATTTAAATCTCGTATTTTAAGTCCCCCAAATTTCCTTCCTTTATTAACTTCTTGTCTCATTCCATTGTAGTCTGAGTACAGACTTTGTATGATTTCAATCGTTTTAACTGTAGGAGGCTTTATGACCTAACACACGGTCTATCCTGGAGAACGTGTTGTGTGCACTTGAGAAGATGTGTATTCTACTATTGTTGGGGGAAGTGGTCTAAAGATGCCTGTTAGGTTTAGCAGGCTTAGAGTATTGTTTAAGTCGTCTGTTTCCTTGGGCATCTTCTGGCAAGGTGTTCTGTCCATTACCGACAGTGGGATATTGAAGTCTGTAACTATTATTGTTGAATTGTCTATTTCTCTCTTCAATTGTGTCACTTTTTCTTTCAGGTACTTTGGTCTGGAGTCCTTAGTCCACCATTCCAAAAGTGCTTCCACCTTTGATATCTTATTATTTTTTTTAAGATTTTATTTTTTTTATTATTCTCCCTTGGCGCACATCACCCACAGAGGACAGGCTATGAGGACTCAGCCAGACAGCAGCCATCAACTGGCCAGGGACGGGCCCTGCTGGAGACTGACCTGGGTCCTTCCACCTCTGAAACAGTGAGAAAATAAATACCTGTTGTTTAAGCCACCTGATCCATTCTATACCATGTTTCTCTCTAGAGAGAGGCTGGTCAATCAGACAAGGCCCTAGGCTTCAGGAGCACATCATCTGGTAAGAAAGGCATCTCATGAGAATACAACATGGTCAGTGCTTCTAACTCAGCCTGGGAGTTCTGAAATCCTCCACAAAGCACACATCTGAGCCAGGTTTTCAGAGGTCTGACCAGGAGAAGAAAGAGCAACCCAGGAAAAGAGAACCCCCCGCAAGGACTGCGACTGCAAAAGGCAGATGCAGCTGGTGAACACTGAGAGGCCAGAGGGTGCAGAAGGCACGGAAGGGAGCATTGGGAGAGGAGACTGAACAGATGCACTGGGCACGGGATGGGAAGGTCCCGAGTGCCAAGACCAAAGAGCCTACATTTAACATAAGGTTATCCAGCCCCATACTCATTTACAAGGGCTGTCAGAATAAAATACTAGACTGGACATCTTAGCAACAGAAATGTATTTTCTCACTCTAGAGATGAGAAATCTGAAATCAAGGCGTCAGCAAGGTTGGTTTCCTCCGAGGCCTCTCTCCGTGGCTTGCAGGTGGCTGGCTGCCTTCTCCGTGTCCTCATGTGGTCATCCCTCTGTATGTGCACCTGTGTCCAAATCCCTTCTTGTAAAGATGCAGATCATACTGGATTGGGGCCCACCCCCAGGACCTCATTTTAATTACCCCTTTAAAGATGTATGTCCCAATGTGGCCGCACTGAGTTATGGGGGTTACTACTTCCACATATGAATGGGGGCACATCAGCCCAGAACAACAGCACAGGAAGAACACAAGTGAGTTCAGGACCTCGCCTGCTGGAGGACAGTTTCCTTTTATGCCATCTGTTCACTCTCCCCCCAGCGAACTCCCAGGTTCTGAAAGATTTCATCTGCCAACCTACACTTGACAAACTCTTAAAAACGTATAAACTTATAAAACTTAAACTTATAAACTCTTCATTTATAAACATCAAAGACAGCGTGGCAGTCAGATCGGATCAGCAGGCCACAGCGAGAACTACCATACTGAGCGGATAACATCTCAGCCAAGAGGGAAATTTGCCACTTACGTAACCCATGAGGCCTTGTTGTGGGGTATGCACGTGCGGCGAGAGACAGACCTTCTGCAGTGTCAGGAGTGCTGAAGGGTGCACTCCTGCACGCACAGATGCCGAGTGTGTCTCTGCCGTAGCACTTAGTATAGCGCGTTGCCATTCTGTGGCTACATGACTGCATCGCCTTCTAGCTTCTGAATCCCTGCCAACAGGGACCCTGTCTCACTCCTTTTACCACCCCAGCAATGCCCTCTATTGTCTTAAATGGATTAAGCCCATTATCACCTCTTTAAGGCCTCTGGAGAGCACAAAACCACAAGTTGGAAACCACTGCTCCAGGATTTTAAATGTATGTGGAAGACCCTACAATCATGTTCTTACCCCCTCCTCCCCATACACTCTCACTTTAAATGCCAACACACGGCAGAAAAAAGACACTACAGAATACGGTGTTGATAGTGCTGCGGGGTTCTGAGCAGGGGTGATCAAAAGCTGGGGCGTTCAGGGGGCGTCAGACTCTTGATTTCAGCTCATGTCATGATCTCAGTGTTGTGGGATCAAGCCCCAAGCCCTGCATTGGGCTCCCTGCTCAGTGGGGAGTCCACCGGAGATTCTCTCCCTCCCTATAATCTCTGCGGTCCCTCCCTAACCACCTGCCAAGTTGAGGGCCAGCTCTTGGACACTGGTGGTACCCTTCTGCCCTGATGTGAAAATGTTGGGGTTCGGGAGCAAATGGTCAACAAAGAATTCTTGAGACGTCTTTGGCGCAAAAAGGAGGTCTTATTAAAGCACGGGGACTGGACCTGTGGTTAGGAAGAACAGCACTGGGGTCGTGAGGGGTAGACCGCCATACGCTTTCAAGGTGAGAGGGCTTGAGGGAGAGCGCAAGTCCCCAGGGAATTTTGGAAGCAAGGTTTCCAGGACCTTGAGGGGCCAGCTATTGTTAGGAAAAGGTCATTTACTACCATCTAATAAAATCCTAGTCATGAGACCCTTTGGGGGTTTACTGGTGGGTCATATGCTTGGGGGTTATTGCTAACATGCACCTTGTGGGGTTGGGGGGGTGGATAGAGATAAAGAAGTTTCCAAAGGAAATTTTATATGCTCAAGTAGACTTACAGGATCCTGGAGGTTGGGAGGTTGGGTTGAAGTTGCCTTTTGCCCTTAGCCAAATTATTAACATTGAGGCAGCTGAGTTTTTAGAGGAAGGTTACTCTGCCTCTCTGCCTGTGTCAAGGGCTTGTCAGTGAGCTGTTGACTTGTAAGAAGTTTAATTCTTCCTCTTTTGCCTTTGTTCTCCAGGTCACGCCCCACCGCCAACCCTCCCTGTCGCCTCTTTCAATCGAAGTATTTCCGTTTTACAGATAAATAAACTGAGCTTCAAAAGGCGTGCGTAGGGCTGCAGGTCACATATGGTGAGGACAGAGCTGGGATTCGGACTCTGGTGTGATCGTGGAACTCGACCCTCTGGGGCCATTTCAGAGTCCCTCACTTCAGAGCCATACAGACTGGAACGGAATAGACACACGAGGAGACCTGCTTCAAATCTGTGAGAAAAACCTGTCTGTCCTCCTGAGTTTCTCTCTTCTCTGAGCATCTAAGTCCTCTGGTCTACCCTCAGACCGCAGGCCTGTCCCCTTGCCCTTACGGTCGTATCCGCTAAGTCGGTCTCATCATGTCCACGCGCTTCTTCAGAGAAGGCTCCCCAGAACGGACACATGAGAACAGACCTTTCTGGGGTGCTTACGTGCCAACGGCTCCGTTCTCAACACTGCAATCACGTGACTTCAGTGTAAGCTTGACCACCCCATCAGCCAGATCACCATTATTACTCCCCATTCTGGAAACGAGGAAAGAAGACACAGAAAGTAAGTTTCTTGCTCGAGGCCACTGAGCTAGGAAATGAAGGCTACTATCAAAACGCAGGCAGCCTGTCTCCAGAGCCCTGCGTTCTCAACCTCCACCCTCTGTCCTGCCTCTTCCCGGGCCTACTCCAAGTCGGAAGAGACCACCTCCGCTGTTTCGAGCATCATACTCCAAGTAACGCAACCTGAGATCATGTGGCAATTACACGCCGTAGGGGCATCTGAACATTGTTCAATGCGTGTGCACCTGACCGAGACAGTCTCCTAAAGCCACAGACCTGGAGAGGAAGTATGTGGCAGGGGTGGCAGGTAAGGGGCGGACGGGCAGGAAGGAGGCTAGGAGCTAGAGAGGTCCAGACACGGGAGCACTTGGGGGACCCAAGGGTACAGCAGCAAGCAGGTGGGCGGGGAGGAGCAGCATCAGACCGGCTGCAGGAAGACGGCGGGCTGGCTTAGGAGAAGTCTCACAAATACCATTTGCATCACATTATTCCTACAAGTACTCGGAGGCAGGCCGGACACTATCCTCAGCAGCATCTGGAAACGCGCCCGCACACGGCGAACCCTTTAGACGTGGAGGGGGATGGAAGAACACTTGGGTCTCTTCAAAGATACGGTAGATCTGCTCGTGTGCCTTCTCTCCGGCTTGGTCTCCAAGACCCAGACACCTTAACTACTCCCCACCCCCTCCCTCGCCGGCCCCGCCCCCTTCCCACTCACACAATGTCCTTGAGGCCCCTCAGCCTCAAGGCTGAATGTGTCCTTTCCGGGCTTCTGCCCGCGGGGTCACTCGCTTTGGAACTCAGGACAATTTCTGCCTCTGCCACCACTGGGCCGCGACACCTCCTGATGATTTTCTTTCGTTAATTCCCGTCAGCTAATTTCATTCCCAGAAAAATGATACAAGGGCGCCTGGGTGGCTCCGTGGGGTAAAGCCTCTGCCTTCGGCTCAGGTCATGATCTCAGGGTCCTGGGATTGAGCCCCGCATCGGGCTCTCTGCTCAGCGGGGAGCCTGCTTCCCCCTCTCTCTCTGCCTGCCTCTCTGCCTACTTGTTATCTCTGTCAAATAAATAAACTCTTTAAATTAAAAAGAAAGTAGAAAAATGACACAATATGCTACTTCATATCATTCAGTGTTTTGAGGTTTTTAAACGTACTATATGCAGTTTTCTCAGTGAGTGTAAAGCCTCAAGAGAAAACAAAGAAGAATTCTAGAAAATTCAGCACTTTGTTTTCATCCTTCTGCACTGATGCCTGAGATACGAAAAATACAAAAACATAAGATGTGAAATGTTGGGAGTGCCCAATGTCATGGAATCTCTAGGACAAAACAGGCCAGGCCCTGCCCAGTGTTAAGACAATCAGGATATTGATTAACTGAACGTATGGAGGGAAATGATCCAGCTTGGGCAACCATAAAAATCCCTGGAGGTTAAGCAAAGTGAAAGGGTTTTTTGAAAGGCAGATTTCAGAGATAGGGTCTCACACCTTTGGAGAACTATTCTGTAGATTTTACAAAGAGCTTCACTAACCACATAGCCAAATTCAACTGAGGGAGATAGCTCAGCATGCAAACCATCTCTATTCTCCTGAGTTACAGACAGTTTAAAGCTATCATTTCGTTAAGCACTGAATTCTACCACATAATGTGCAAGTCAGCTACAGTGCTATTGTACACATAAATCTTTTATTTGCATTAGAAAGGCATCAATCACCTCATGCTACAATATGTAATTAAGAAGTAAATGTACTATTTCCCTTAGGCTCACAAGATAAATGTTGCATTCCTGCAAGAACAGAAATTGTGATTTTAATTTTAACTAGCCACATTTCAAAGATAAATAGTATTGACCCTTGAAAAACATGGGAGTTAGGGTCACGGACACTGCCCACCCCACCAGCCAAAAATCCAAGTGTAACTTCTGACTCGCCCAAAACTTCACAGCTCATAGCCTGTTAATGAGAAGTCTTACTGAAAACATAAACAATCAATTAACATGTATCTTGCATGTTATATGGATTGTACATTGTACTTACAATAAAGTGAGCTACAGAAAAGAAAATGTTAAGAAAATCATAAGGAGGGGTGCCTGGTGGCTTAGTGGGTTAAAGCCTCTGCCTTTGGCTCGGGTCATGATCCCAGGGTCCTGGGATGGAGCCCTGCATTGGGCTCTCTGCTCGGTGGGGAGCCTGCTTCCCCCTCTCTCTCTGCCTGCCTCTCTGCCTACTTGTGATTTCTGTCAAATAAATAAATCTTAAAAAAAAAGAAAGAAAGAAAAATTATAAGGAAAATACATTTATTATACTATACTGTATTTACTGAAAACAAAAACAAAAATCCACACGTAAGTGGACTCACACAGTTCAAGCCGGTGTTGTTCAAAGGTCAACTGTATATCCGTGGAAGGCTACCACTACTTACCTATCTGTGCCCCAAATATTATATTGCAAGTAATCTAGAATTTATACTTGGTGGTTAAAACAAAATTACAGCTGGATTTATAAAAAGGCACTAGAACCAATCTGGAATGAATGCGATTCACACAGACAGAACCCAACACGGAGATTCACAAGCTACTGCTGAGAAAGGAGCTCGGCAGAGTCTGGGATACCCCTTCTTCCTCTCAGGGTAAGGTGCCTCCAGTGCACTCAGAACGGTCAAGCCGGAGGTGCGACTGGGGGTCGGGAGGTGGCTGGAAAGGTTTAGTGAGGAGCGTGCACAACAGTCACTGCGAAGTGTGGGCGGGGACCTGGGGAGACGAAGAGCTGAGTGGCCTCTTCGGGCTTGACACCAAACAGCTGTGGAGTCCCCGACCGTCGGCATTCCGTGGCTGTGCAAAGGGACCCCGGGCTGGAAGTGAGACCCGGGCCTTGGCACTAATCAGACGGACGGTTCCGGCAAGTCTCCCGTCCTCCCGAAGGGGCTCTACGGCCAATTCTCCTTCCGATGATGGAAACGGGACACCAGAGCGCGCCCCCGGAGACCACGCGGTGGCACACGGCTCACACGCCTGGCTGCACGCGCGGTCCGCAGGGCTCCACAGTTCACACGCGCCGCGCGGACGCCAGCCAGCCCCCGGCAGGACGCCGCTGCCCCCGGCGATCCTCAGGGGAAGAGCCAAACACCCGGCCCCCTCGGCGTTCTGTTCCTCGCGGAAGTCCCACCGCCACGGGCAGGAAACCTGCCTGGACTTTAAACGTCCACCGCGGGCGCCACCTGGTCTTGACCGTTCCGCGCGCCGTGCAGCCGGTCCGGCGGCCCGGACACCGCGGCCCGGGGACGGGCTCTCCGGGCGGGCCCCGTCGCACGGGGCACCGCGAGCACACCGGTTTCGACAGGGGAGACGCGCACTCCGCGAGGTTTCCGCAGCCCGCGCCGTCACCACCTCGCTCTCCCGCGGCTCCCGCGACGCTCCTCTTCCGAAGCACGTTTCCCGGTTAGATCCCGCGGGGCCTGGTGCCCCGGCGCCCGCGGCGGACAGTCTCGCGCCCCGCTGCCGCGGGCAGGTCGCGCCCCCGAGTCGCTCCGCCGCGGCACCGGCCCCCGCCCGGCCCGAGCCCCGAGCCCCGCGGCTACGCCGGAGTTTCCCGACCAGAGACGGCAACACCCGCTTCGGTCCCGCGGCGCGACTCCTCTTCGAGGATCCCAACTCCCGGCGCGATCGGAGCGCGTCGCTCCGCCTCTACGGCGGCCACTGCGGAAGGCGGACACCGGCGGGATGGCCGGGGGGTCCGGTTCTCCTCCGCCACCACCCGGGCCGGTCTTCGGCGCTCCGCAGTCCCAGGCCGCCCTGCCCTCGGGGGGCAGCTCTCGGGGACAGGATGGCGACGCCGAGCACCCGATGCCACTCACGTTTCCCGAGCACCGCCGGCCTCTTCTCAGCACCTCGCACGGAACACCCGAGCCCCGACCGCGCTCACTGGCGGGCCACGCCGTCACGAGCGCTTCTGGACCCGCTTCGTCCTCTCTGGCGACCCGCGCGGAAGCCGCGGAGCGGACGCGTCTGGCCGCGGACGCGTCCGGCCGCTGACACGTGACCGCCGCGCAGACACTCCCGCCGCGGGCGCAGACACTCCCGCCGCGGGCGCCGGCTCCCCCGCGGAGGCCCGCGCGTGCGTCAGTGCACGCATGCGCGCGCATGCGCGAGATGGCGCGCGCCTCCCGGCAACGGTTTCCAGGCAGCTGAGCGCCTGCGCGGCGCGACGCTCCGCCGCCCGCGGAAGGAGGTACTGCTCGCCGAGGGAAGTACTGCTCGCTGAAGCACCGGCGCGCTTGCGCAGTAGCTGGACGCGGGCGTTTCTTTTCTCCCTCTGTATAGAGTTGGTTTAGGCGGGGGGTGGGGGCGGGTGGGTAGGTTGGAGTTATAAAATGGCGGCCTGGGGCGCGCTGGGCGCTGTTCTGCCCGCGGTCTCTGGTTGAGCTTCCTGCTCTCCCTCACGGCCGAACGAACACAGAGAGGCGAGGCCCCTGGAGGACATGGTGTTGGAGACCCCGGGCTTGCTGACCACCAAGTTCTTCGAGAATCTCGGCGCACCGGAAGCGACCCGGCGCGCTCCTCCGGGCGAGCAGCGGCCGCTTCCCACCCGAGGCCCGCGGCTGCAACCTCGCACCCGCTCGCGGTCGTTCACCCGGCTCTCGCCGCAGCCACAGCCCCGCGAGTGCCGCGGCGGCCGGCCTGGAGGTGAGAGGCAGGCGGGCAGCGTGGCAGGGGAAGGGGCCGCTCCCGGGGAGGGGCGCCGGGGTCCTGGCACCGGGGTGGGCCTGGAAGGGGGGGCCGGGCTGCGGGGCCCGGGCTTGGGGAGGTGGAACCCGGGGTCAGACGCAGTACCTGGGCCTGGGAGGGGGATCGTAGGCTGGAGGAGTCGGGTGAGGGAGCCGGGCCAGGAGAGGAGGAAGCCGGGGTCAGGGCGCGGGACTCGGACCTGGAAGGGGGACCCCGGGCTGGAGGAGCCGGGCTGCGGGGCCCAGGCTTGGGCAGGAGGAGCCCGGGGTCGGACGAGGTAGAGCCCCTGGGCGTGGAAGGGGGATCGTGGGCTGGAGGAGCCGGGGTCAGGGCGCGGGACTCGGACCTGGAAGGGGGACCCCGGGCTGGAGGAGAGGGGCGAGGGGCCCGGGCCTGAGAGGAGGAACCCGGGATCCGGATGCGGGACTCGGACCTGGGCTGCGGGAGAGGGCTGAGGGGCCCGGGCCGCGGGGCGGTAGGGGTCAGCGGGCGGGGTGGGGCGGGATGGCCGCAGCGGCGCGCGGTCGGTGCTGGTCGTGAAGCCGGCGCGGGGCCGACCTGTCGCGGTTGCGGCGCCCAATTTGGGTGAGGCTCTCCCAGCTGCGGGGCCCCCGCGGCCCCGGCGGAGGCAGAGGCCGGATTGGGCAGAGGCTATCCCGGCTTGGCCCATCTCGGTTGACTTCCCAGCGCTTCCCCTCGGGACCGCTTCCTCCTTGGCTGGCTCCCCTCGCCCCGCTCGCTCCCTGCACTGCCTCTTCGGCGTGGCCTCCCATCCCGCAGTGCGTGTCGGGCTGTTGATCGCCCCTTCCCTCTGTTCCGCGAGGAAATTTTGAGACTTGGTTCTTCCCTAGCGTCTCCGCCTCCGGGGTCCGCCCCCTTGTCCTCGTCCTCTCCTCTCTGTCGAGCACGGTCACTTCTGTTTCCATCTTAGGGTGACCTGGTGTTGACGGAGGTTCATCCCGGAGCGTGAGGCAGCACCTGGTGGCCCAGACCACGTAACTCGCCGGGCACGAGTAACAGTTTTCTCCAACTATGGAAACTCTCAATGTTCTATCACTGCTTCATACCTAGGAATCATTTTAAAATTTACTGCCCTTTTAACCCCAATCTTCACTTTAAAAAAACGTTTTTCAAGATTTTATTTTTACCGTAATCTGTCCTGGGGCTCGAACTCACAACCCCCCAGATGGAGAATCGCATGCTCCACCCACTCAGCTAGCCAGGCTCCCCCAGATTCCTAATGACAGCCAGGACTGGGCGCCTGGGTGGCTCCGTTGGTTAAGCAACTGCCTTCCGCTCAGGTCATGATCCAGGAGTCCCGGGATGGAGCCCCGCATCGGGCTCCCGGCTCTAGGAGACCCTGCTTCCCCCTCTGACCTTCTCCCCTCTCATGCTCACTCTCACTGTCTCCCTCTCCAATAAAGAAATAACATCTTTAAAAAAAAAAAATAGCCAGGACTTAAGACTCTTTGGGTGCCTGGCCTTGTCCTGAGTACTTTGCAGAGATTTTGGTTTTTTTCCCTTCCTCTTCTTGCATTTAAAAAACTATGTATATATTGTCTGGAGCATCTTGCTTTGAAACAAAATATGGACGGTGCTAAAATGTATTTTAAAGCCTGGCTCATAATTGAGTCTCTTTTCCTACCCTGTGCTTTTTACCATTTTGAGGAGAACTAATATTTTATAGCCTTTGCTTCTAGCAAAACTTGTTTCTTTAATAATATTCGTGAAGCCCTTCTGTGCTCCAGGCACCATTCTGAACCAAGGTTTTTCTCTATCTTCCTTAATTGTCACAGCACCTTCCTCAGATGGAGAACGTGAGCGCAGCACTCAGATAACTTGCGGGAGGTCTGGCAGGAAAATGGGGGAAACCGAGAGGCCTGCGTCTTGTAGTATTTTCTAAAATAAATAGTGCCCCCAGATCACGCTGGGTGACTGCTGGAGAGCCTGCTGAGAGCAGGCGGGTTTGGGACCCCTGGAGGGGCAGTAAGCAAGAGATCCTGCCCTGTGGTCAGGTCACCTTACAGAAGTACGGAGACCTGGGGAAGCAGCCTCCGTAGTGTTGGTGGCTTTACTCCACCGGTTATCTCACTTGGGGGCCCCAGTTAGATGTTACAGTGTCACTGCGCTGTTTGCACTTCCCGCTCCCCCACTTTCTTGCCTTAGTAACTTACTATAGATCGTAGCGAAACGGGACCTTCCCGCCTCTTCCGCCCCCTGGTGGAGGTGTTCGTTACTGACCGGGGAAAGAGTCGTGTCCCCGCCCCCCACCCCCAGACCCCGGCCTCTGAACAGCCCAAGTTCAGTAAGGAGCTATGTCAGAAGGTCCCTTGTTTGCTTTTGTTTGAGTGACCAGGATTAATGGCAAAACTTGACCGCGTATTTGAGGGGGGGGGAGACCTTAAAAAGGGGGATTTGCAGGTAATGGCTGAGTGTCATACTTCATTATTAGCATTATGGCTGTTAAAACCAATGATTTTACCATTAGGAAAAAAACCCTGGACATATGTGTAAAGTAAAAGTTCAGGTGGTATTAGACTATTAAAAGCTGGCCTGGGTGGCTCAGTGGGTCAGGCCTCTGTCTTTGGCTCAGGTCATGATCTCAGGGTCCTGGGATCGAGCCCCACGTTGGGTTCCCTGCTCAGCAGGGAGTCTGCTTCCCTCTCTGCCTGCCTCTTTGCCTACTTGTGATCTGTCTCTCTCTCGGTCAAATACATAAATAAAATCTTAAAAAAAAAAAAAGCTGACAGTTCCCTTTGTAATTACTCTGTTGGGGGTTAGAATTTGAAGGACTTCGGAATGTCAGCATTTGAATTTAATTTCGTAGATACAAAAGAGAAATGGGCAATGTGTGAATGTGTGTCTTAATGACCACAAAATTCTACGATCCGACTCTGGTGGTTTGTGGTGTTGGGATAAGTGAGAGCGAGCAGAGAACATCAGGAGTCCAGACAGGTTTTAGGAACCCTGAAGGAACTGGGTACTTGCCCCGGGCAGGATGGGCAACAGAGGAATTGGAGGGGTTTTTTGGTCCATTTGACTGGTGAGTTAGAAAACAGCCAGGCCAGCACTCAAAATGGAGTTGAGTTGTTGGTTGTTGTACTAATGTTGGTTGTTGTACTAATTTTGTTGTTTATAGCAAAGAATATATATTAGGATCAGAAAACATTGTGGATTGTAAGGGATGGGCAGTAGCCCCCTCTCTGGCTAGGTTAGGTGCTTGTGTCCTGGGGAGAGAAAACTGTCAGTCCTCGTCTCCTCCTCCTGTGACACGGCTTTAGAGGAGCGGAGCGATGGCTTATTCTTTGAACTTGTAAATGATATTCTGGCTTAACAATATACACTTTGGGGTAATTAAATGTTCATTCAGTCTTGGGAAATTTATTTCTATCAACTGTCTGTAGCCTAAAGACCAGTACTTTGCGGTGAAAGTATTTCCAGTGCCTTGTTAACGTTCTTATCTAAAGATGAACTTCTTTACTGGATTGTCTTTAGGAGGATTTTAAGTATTTAAAATGTTTTGCCCGTAGCAAGACTGTAATTGCTACTCAGCATAGAATAAAGTAAGTGCTTGTTGATGATATATATAGTACTTAAGATTTCAGATTTTTAAAAGTCAGTGTTTTGTTTTAATTTTTTTTTTTTCAAATGGAGCCGGTTTAGGGTTTTGCAGAAAGAGTGCCAGTGTTCTTAGAAGACCTGCACTGCCTCCTTCTGTATTCCTTCATTGCGATATGTACCACTGTCAGTGCTCATGAAGGCCCTTCCCACTGATCAGGAATGGGTTTGGGGTTTTTTTTTTTTTTTTTTTTTTTTAATCTTATTTCATGCTACAGTGAATTTTTAAAATTCTTTGTAAAAATTTTTTGTAAATTCTTGAGAAACCTGGTGGTGCAGTCAGTTAAGCCATCAGACTTTTGGGGTTGTCTCAGGTCATGATCTTAGGGTCGTGGGATCACGCTCCTCGGCAGGCTTCCTGCTTGCTTGGATCCTCTCCCTCTCCCTCTGCCCTTCCTGCTTGTGCGCCTTCTCTCTCTCAGATAAGTCAGTACATCTTAAAAAAAAAATACTTTGTAAGTTCTTATATCTTGGTCTAGAAAAGGACGCTTCAGTTCTTTCTACTTTTAACTTAGGTTTGAAAATATGGCCAAGAGGATTGCTGAGAAGGAATTGACAGATCGGAACTGGGATCAAGAAGACGAAGCAGAAGAGGTAAGCTCCTTCCCCAAGAATGATTTCCTGCCGCTTCTCAATTTCAATTCATTCTGGGATTCCTCAGGAAGATTTTGTAGTAAAATTAAAAGGTCTTTTAAAGAACAGCCTGAGCAGAAAATAGTTTGGTCTATTATGACCTGTTAGTTTAGAAATGAGTTCATTACATTTGGGGGTCTTTTCTGCCAGCGCCTGCTCCTGAAATATTCTGCAGCTTCGCAGAAGCACCTTCCTGAATGTCATGTACTTCCTGCATTCTAAACCCGTAGTTTTAGTCAAGACGGAAGAGTGAGTAAGCGTTCTAGTCGTGAGCTCCCCAAGGCGCCGGTGCTCATACTCGAGCCGCGGTTCCCCACCACGTGCATCTCAGTCTGTCATCCCCGCAATTGGAGATTTCAGATCGAGGTGCCGCCTGTGCTCTAAAGCCTCTTGGAGGCCTGTCTTCTTTCATGTTCACACGGATCTCAGACCTCCCCGCTCCCCCAAATTGCAATAATTGGGATGGAATTTAGAGTGGCCTAGTTTCTTTCCTAACAAAATAAAAGTGGTCTTCCCTGAGGAAATATTTTAATTTTTCTCTTCCAAATTGTAGAACACAGCTGCCTTTTTGTGCCTCATCAGCAGTTTGAGCCTCCCTGGCCAGTTCACTGAGGAAATCTGTAACCAAGTTAGCCTTTTGAGTTAGCAGAATAGTGCTAGGTTTAAGGGGAAAAAAAAGAAGAAGTGTGTTCCAAGCTTATTCCTAAACCACCTTCCTTTTTTCCGAATCTGTCTTGTGGTATGAACGTTTTCCCCTGTGCACACAAACGTATTAGTATGTTGAGGGAAACCAAAATCACAAGTATATTAATATCTTGACAAGGTTTTTAATATTCCTAACTGGCTTGGTGCTTTTGAACCAACTCCTTGGAAACTTTCTCCGGGTCTTATGCACAGTGTTACATTCTGTGCCTGTACAATTTATGGTAACTGACTAGTGATTTGCTTTGACGTGACATATTGCAGGAGCGAAAGTGAGTCCGAAAGGACCTTGCCCTGAATTCAGGACACACACAGCCAGATGGGCCCTGCTCTTTAGTGCAGCGATCTCGGAGTTTAACATTTTCTGAGATAACTACAGAGACTGTTTCTTACAGGAAGTATTTTATGCCAGCCCTGCAGGGTAGAAGGAGGGTTGAAATAAAAGATACTCAGCCAATTCCCGACGGCAGGCAGAGCTCTGTCAGCCGTGGGATGAGCAGCAGCTGCCACGGGGTCGCTTCGAGCCCAGCGTGTGCCCGTGTCTCCAAGATGACGGGCAGATGGACAAGGTTTCTCTTAAAAATCAAGTGCCTATTGATAAATACAAACTCTTTTTTAGGATCTTATGACTGGCTCTGTTACCCACTGTTAATGATCTTTAAGGTATCTTTTGGCTTTTGAAGACCAGATTTTTGCTGCTTAAAACTGGTTGTTTTGTTTTTTTAAGATTTTATTAGTAGGTAGGTAGAGAGACAGGCAGAGAGAGAGGAGGAAGCAGGCTCCCTGCTGAGCAGAGAGCCCGACGTGGGGCTCGATCTCAGGACCCTGGGATCCCAGGCACCCCTAAAAGTGGATTTTTATTCTAAGTTATATTCGTATCTTTGAATATATTTGAAATTCAAAGAACTTGTCCTGAATAGTTTCCTACCAAACTTGTTTTTGTTAACATCTTATTTACGTACTTTTATTATTTTTTTAAGATTTTATTTATTTATTTGACAGAGATCACAAGTACACAGAGAGGCAGGCAGAGAGAGAGGGGGAAGCAGGCTCCCCGCTGAGCAGAGAGCCCGATGTGGGACTCAATCCCAGCACCCTGGGATCATGACCTGAGCCGAAGGCAGGGGCTTTAACCCACTGAGCCACCCAGGTGTCCCTGATTTACTTACTTTCAGATTGGGGAGGGTGCAGAGCGAGAGCGACAGTGTCAGGCCGACTCCACACCGAGGACGGAGCCCAGCATGGGGCTCGATCCCACAACCCTGAGATCATGACCTGAGTTGAAATCAAGAGTCAGAGTCTTAACCGAGTGAGCCCCCAGGCACCCCTCTAGAGACTTTTGACGGTCTCAGCCTTGTCAGCACTTTCCTGTGTGCTGTCCTCTGGACTGTGATTCAAAGCCTGGGTTTACATAGATCTGGAGGGTTTCGGACTCACCTGAGTAGCTTCGGGAGTCACAAGATAGATAACAGACGTCAGCTCTGTCGCAGGTGCCCTCTCCATAATCTGTTACAGTATTCACAGTACTTTAAAACCGGCAGATGCTAGGATACGTTTGTCAAGCGTTTTGGTTAGCGTTTCTTCTCGTTTTGGGCCTTCTCTTACTGCTGTTTAATGTGTGTACCTGCAGGTGGGAACGTTCTCCGTGGCCAGTGAGGAAGTCTTGAAGAATAGAGCCATAAAGAAAGCAAAGCGTAGAAATGTTGGATTTGAAGTGAGTGTTTTCTTATCACTTTTGGTGTTAAACACTAATTTGATTTCTAATTGCAGAGCCTTTCTACCTCTGGGAGCCGTCAGGTCGATAAATGCTTCTTCTGATGCTTTCTCTACTTGTGAAAACCCTTGAGGTGGACCAGGTGGACCGTGGGAGATAGAGAACAAGAAGTATGAGGCGCCCCTTATCCAGCTGTGGCAGTCCCGTGTAGAGCTAGCCAGATGCGAGCCGAGGGGCGGGAGGAGGAGGAGTGGGTGACAGGTGGAATGAGGGAGGGGAATGCAGGGTGTTCTCGCGCTCCCTCTGCTCCCTGGCATTGAGGCGTGTGGTGGGGGGCTGGGGGCTGTCTGTTAGCTGTAAGGGAAGCATTTCACATGTAGATTTTCTTCCTAATGTAGTGTGTTACAGTATTTCCAAGTATTCACAAGGGTTAAAGATGAGTCGTAACTCTTGAAGTCACATGGTCTGCATTCAGCCATCACTCCGCATTTAATAACGCTTCCCTGGTATAGTCCTCAGCCCTCAGACACGTTCTAGATGCCTGCGAGCTGGCTGGGTGGCCTGGCCGTCTGTTGTCAGGCTGGAGGAGCTGGTGTGCACGCCCTGGGTGGCAGCCGGAAGGAGCCTATGCAGTGACACCTTTGTGGTGGCCCTGTCATTTCCTCTGGTCAATTTCAATCTTAAAGACTGATGTCGGGTTGGATGTAGTGATGCCGGATGGCTCCCTCGTGGAAAAGCTACAACGGGGGAAGGACAGCTTAATTAGGGCGAAAGTGATTGGTTTACTTGAGAAAATGTATTTTAAGGGCCTGGGGTAAATCGCAGTGAGGTTCTGTAGGAGACCACTGTGTATATATGGGTGGCTACCTGGTGCAGGAGGAGGGGTGACTGCTGGATGCAGCTCTGGGAGTCGCCACCATGCCGGACATTGCAACCGGGGTGTAAGCTGAGAGCGGCAGCTCGTGCCGTAGACTGAGAAGCCAGAGGAAGGAAGAGCGCTCGAGGAGGGATGGTGCCTCTCCGGAGTGCCAGTGAAGAGGTAGAAACCATGTAGACCACAATCCAATCTTGGCCCAAGGGAAGGGGGTGGGGGAGCCCTCTGGCTGTTAAAGGAAATGAACATGGATGGTTGAAATCTCCATGATCATTTCAGCTATAACTTTTAGAGCTTGAATAATAAGAAATTAAATGTTATGTCATCTGCTTCAGTGCCGAAATGTGCCTTTTCCCATAGAGTTGACTGTTGAACAACATGGGTTTGAATTGCTTGGGTCCATTTATATGCGGGGGGTGAGGGGTGATTAATAAGGGAGGGGGTTGGCACACCTGCCCCCCACATTAGTCCGGGGTCGCCTCTTGTGGTTTTGGCCATTCATTCAACAGACCTGCTAAGCGCTAGAGATACATTGGTGGGTAAAAACGGGAGTAAGTGAAATATCCATGCCCTGTGGAGCTCACATCGTGATGATGGAAGAGACACACTGAGTTTTTGTCTTTCTTCTCTAAGTGCCATGGAGGGAAATGAGAGAGGGAGACTGGCGGGCCCGGGAGCATGTCCGTTCCGTGGGGCCCAGGCAGACGGCTTCTCATTCACTTCTGTCCTTTTTTGGGTGACTTCTGTTCTTTTTTTTAAATCAGTGGTTCTTCAATTTTTGTGATAATCCTAGAACCAATTTGCTATTAACAGTTTCTAAAATCACTATAAATAGTCTGTGGCTTTTATTGATTTTTAAAAAGATTTTATTTATTTATTTACTTGACAGACAGAGATCACAATTAGGCAGAGGCAGGCAGAGAAAAGGGGAAGCAGCCTTCCTGCTGAGCAGAGAGCCGGATTTGGGGCTTGATCCCAGGACCCTGAGACCATGACCTGAGCTGAAGGCAGGCATGACCTGAGCCACCCAGGCACCCAGCCCGTGGCTTTTAAATCTCCTGCAGAATAACAGGCTCTGAGGAGCCACTCACCGCTTTCAGCTTTGCCCGTGGAAAGCCGTTGCAGGATGGTAGCTGTCCGTTTGTGGTCTTCGGGATAGTGAATGATCAAATCAAATGAAAGCGTCAGGGCCTAAGGCACATTTATTACACATGTTAAAATTCATACAAGTTAAGGTGTTTGCCTTTTGGGCCTAATTTTATTGCCATAATTGTATCTGTGGTGAGTAACCATCTGAAATTTCTGTGGATGTGATTGAAACTTTTGTGTTTTTTGAAAACTACAGTATTATTAGGCTAACCAGCCCATTCAGAAAATGAAGAGTTTCTGGTTGAAGTAATATTTTTGTGAGCTTCTGATTATAATTCATTTGGGTGAAAAATGGAAGGTTTGTGCACTCCCTTGGATGTTTGGAAGCACGGATTCCGTGATGTGTTTCCGAGAACGTTTCCTAGAGCCCCCCTTAGAGCTTGGATCCAGGAAGCAGATCATGCCCACTGTGGTGTAACTAGTCTTGAATGGGGGGGCGGGGGGGAAGGGGCATTCAGCAGAGCAATGTAAACTGGGGAACATTCCTCCCGAGAGTTTGCAGGGGCGGAGAGCGGGTGTAGACGCTCACAGGGAGGGCCAGACATTTCCAGAGCATCGTGGGTTGGAGATGGGAGGAATCCAGCGGCCGTGGGCAAGGTCTACTAGAAGGACCTTGCTGATGGAAGCAGGGAGAAAATCGAGAAGAAAATGCTGCCTCTGGATTTCTCAGCCAAGGGAAGGTCTAGATTTGAGAGTCCACTCACGTTGCCAGAAGCTAAAAGCTACAGGGATGCTTTAGGAAGTCCTGGGAGGAAGGGTAAAGATACTTTGATCCGTCAGCCTGGCCTGATACTTCTACAGCTCCCTTAGACTAATGGTTTGGGCTGGAGTGGTGTAAGAAAAATGCTTCATTAGGGGTTTAGTCGTTTTAGAATATTTTCAGTCCTAATTCTGAGGCTGTGTGCACAAATTCATTGCATCAGTCTTTTTTTTGCCTTCTGTACCTTAAATATATTTTTAAAAACAAGTTTCACTGTACAAGTTTCCCTATCTTCCTGACTGTCAGGAAGGCAGCTTTGGGCTGCAGAGCTGTCACAGCGAGTTAAGTCGGGCTCAGGTCCTGTCTCTGTGCCGGCTGCTCCCGTTCCTCGGTGCTGGCTCCGTAAGCATTCTGGGTGCTGCTCAGCGGACACGACCCTGTTGTGGACTTGCTTATTTATCTGGGAAGCATTGAGTCATCATCTAGCGTGTGTTCTCTCTCTGTTTCAGTCCGATAGTGGAGGGGCCTTTAAAGGTTTTAAAGGCTTGGTTGTACCTTCTGGAGGAGGCGGGTTTTCTGGATTTGGCAACGGTGCTGGAGGGAAGCCTTTGGAAGGGCTGTCGAATGGAAGCGGCGTGAGCAGCGCCCCTCCCTTCTCCAGCGCCAGGGCAGCCACGGAGAGCAAGGCGGCCTTCGGTGAGTAGGTTCTTCTCCCCACACTCACATCTGTGTAAAGACTGTTGGGAAAATAACTTGGCAACGATGTGTTCCTTGTACTTCATCTGGGTCCTGGAGTGACATGAGCAGAAACAGCATGGTAATGAAAGGGAAATTAGGGAGATGTTGACTTTTTGCAGAGTGAGTAGAGTGCGGGCTTTTGAGTCAGAACAGACCCAGGTCATTGGCCCTGCGACCCTGGTCAAGTTCCTTAGCCTCTTAACCTCCAAACCTTGGACTGTGAAATGAGAACGACCCTCGGAACTGACCTGTGGGGGAAAGGAGAAGAGGAAGCTCTCCGTGGACCCTCCATAAAGACCTGCCTCCCCTGTCTCATTTGTTCTCTGTGTACCAGGGACTTGCCCACACCTGCGAGGATCTTTCGGGTCCTCCCCCTAGATTGATTTCACTGGGGATGTGATGGCCTGATCCTGTTTTGAGAGACTTGGTCCAGAACTCTTGGGATCAGCAACAGAGAACGGACTCACGGGCTCCTGTCTTTGGTTTTCAGAAGCGATCCTGGCTGGTTGGATTACGCTTAGCTAGT
Source organism: Mustela nigripes (assembly GCF_022355385.1). NCBI lineage: Eukaryota > Metazoa > Chordata > Mammalia > Carnivora > Mustelidae > Mustela > Mustela nigripes. The sequence goes on along the minus strand of NC_081562.1, from coordinate 4,174,942 downwards.
AATTTTAACTGTTTACTGTTTTGTTTTGTTTTTCTAAAGATTTTTATTTGACGGAGAGAGATCACAAGTAGGCAGAGAGGCAGGCAGAGAGAGAGGGGGAAGCAGGCTCCCCGCCGAGCAGAGAGCCCGATGCGGGGCTCGATCCCAGGACCTGAGATCATGACCTGAGCCGAAGGCAGAGGCTTAACCCACTGAGCCCCGCAGGCGCCCCTATACTGTTTTGTTTTAATGAGGTGGAGCGTGTAGTGTGATTAAGCCGGCACTTTCTGTTAAGGTTTTGTCTGCATTAATGTATGTTCATCCCTACAACCTGAGGGGTTAAGTTTTGTACTAACTATTGTGACAGTTCCGGGGGAAGCCAGCCTCCTTTTCAAGGAAAAGATTATTTTAAACTGTAGAAGTTTAATGCAAGCACATCATAGACTGTGTTCTTGGTTTTTGTGATCACAGATATTTTGTGATCCTAAATATTCGCTGTGCACATACTTCCTGAACTGTCACAGAAACACGGGACACAGTAAAAGCAGAAGACAGGAAGACAGAACAGCGTACAAACCCAGGTCATATAATCAAATCAGGGCCTCAGTAAACTCTTTAACCTTTAATTTCCCTGTAGGATCCGTGGCTGCAAATGGTCCTACCTCCTTGGTGGATAAGAAGGTTTTAACTCCCAAAACCAACGGGGACAGTCCGCAGCCCTCCTCTTCCGGCCCCCCGTCTGGCGCCGCCTGCCCCCGGAGCGCCTACCACAAGCAGCTGGCGGCCCTTAACTGCTCCGTGCGGGACTGGATCGCGAAGCACGTGAACGCCAACCCGCTGTGCGACCTGACGCCCATCTTCAGAGACTACGAGAGACACCTGGCGGGGATCGAGCAGCAGCACGGGAGCGGTGGTGGCCGGGGCTCCGAGCGTGAGGCCGGTCCAGTGCCGCTGGCCACCCAGTCCCCTTCCCTGTTTGGGGCCGCGAAGCCGCAGCAGGACTCGGCGTTCCCGTTCGCCGGCGGCAGGGCAGAGGACGGCGCAGAGAGAAAGACGGAGCCGCCCGCGGGAGCCGCAAGTGCCTCGTTCAGCTTCGGCAAGAAGATCGACGGGTCTGTCCTGGGCTCCCCGAACTCCGGCCCCCTGACTGGGTTTTCGTTCTCTTCAGGAAACTCCAGTTTCTTTGGCAAAGATCTGACCCAGAATAAACCAGCGTCTTCACCGTTTTCCGCGAAAACGTTGGAGGTACAGGCCGAAGGCGGCACTAGCGACTACAAAGGTAATAACAGAGTTTACCCTCCTAGTCTGTCTCGGAACCGAATTCGGGTTTAGCGGCACGAACGTGACTTTGCGGTTCGGGGGCCTCGGGAATCACGGTGGGACTCGCCGCTGCCCGGACATGCTCTCGGACACGCGAGTCTGGCGTTTCCGTCCTGATGAAGTCCGAGCTGGTGCGTGGCGCTGCCGTGAGCGCTGCGAGTGTGATTAAGAGTGACGGCTGTTTCGGTGTCGGGCACAGCGACTTGGAAAAGGATCAGATGCATGGTTTTGCACATCAGAAAGTTCAGTGAATTAGTGGTGATTGAGAATTGGGTCTTAATCGAAAGAACAGAACTGGTCATCAGTTCCGCGGCGTGTCTCGTGTTTGGAAGTTTAGTCGTAGGCGAAGTCTCCTGGCCAAATAGTACCCTGCTGTGAGTAGCAAAGGGAGACTGTGCGCCACCGCAGGAACGAATGGGCGGGACTTCCCTCGATGTGTCTGGACTGCAGCCACCTTTCCAGAAGCGTCTGCCTTGGGTGGCATCAGTGCCCCAAACGGGGCCCTTCACTGCCTATTCTTAGCTTTTTGGAAGGAGCGGTTAGTGGCCTAGGCCCTCCTCGTCCCGTGGTGGCTGCGAACACGTTGTGTGAAGTCACTCACTTGTAAGCGGTTAGAACGCACATCTCGCAGGAGGTGTTCCCTTCTCGATACTCCAGAATGGAAGAGACCAGCCGTTTTCTCCTGGAGCGAAACTTCCATTCCTTCGAGCCCGTCCTCAGGCAGGGGCCCTCCAGAGCAAAGCACAGACTAAAGATCTCCCCTTTTATTTCTCTGCCCTAAATACGACGGCTCCTCGGGCTGTCCCCGGATCGGCGAGGCTGCCTGTGCCGGGGCGCCAGTGAGGCTCGGTCCCCTCGCAGTGCCTGATCAGAAAGTCCTCCTGCTCGTCTGGTGGCTGCACTGCTCCCCGCGCCAGAGGGACCGAGAGCTTGTTCGAGTCTCACTGCCGGGGCCTGCCCTGGAGAGCCTCGTTCACAGCTGCCTTCTCGGGAGTTTGAGTCTTGTCCCTTTGACTTGTTGGAGCACCAGAATTGTTTTTCTGAGAGTTGCTGTTTGGCTTAGTGTGTGTCCTGAGACCATCTTTCTCCGGAGGCTCGTTCTTTGCATCGGAGTGTTGTGGATCTCCCCTGGGGCTGGGCTCAGTCCTCGAGGCCGCCCGGGGCCCGAGCCTCTAGATGTGGGGCCGCAGACGTGGCCTGCTCACGCTTCGGGGCGGTGTCGCCGACAGCCTGCCCCGTACCCAGCTTTATTGTCCTCCTCTTTGGCCATGGCTGAGACCGATTCCTTAGTGTGACGCACATGGCGTCCCAGGAGCGTCGGGGCTGGAGCCGGGAGAGGCCTGCCGCAGATTTTCCTTTTCCCGGGGGGGATCTGGAGTCTGTGTTTATTTTTCTGTTAAAATTGCTGCACTGAGTCATAAGCGTGGATGGTTTTTCATCCCAAGGCTTTCTCCAAATTAACATTTAGAAGAGGGAAGCATGCTCCATTAAAAATTCCCCGAATTTTTCACAAAATAATTAAAATTCAGTGAGTCGTTGTTCCCGTGCCCCCCCCCCCCAGGTCGATGCGTGCTTACGGGCAGTTTGTGGATTGAGGTGCTGGGGCATGAGTGACCTCTGCTGTGACGTTTCTAAGCTCCTGATTTGAATTTCACTGAGTTAGTGTTTTTCTAAAAGGCGGAGATGAAGAGGCGAGTGACGAGCCCCCCAAAGTAGTAGTGACTGAAGTGAAGGAAGAAGATGCTTTCTACTCCAAAAAGTAAGTAAGAGTCCGGGAGCCCGTGCGCTGGGCGTGTTGTCAGACACAGAAGGACATGGAGGGCGGCCTTGGGGGCAGCCTCCTCCGCCCAGGACTTGCTGAGCAGCCCGTCCTGGGGTCGGGCTGGGCCTGGTCTCTGAATGGGAACCAGGGGGAATTCTGGACCGGTTCTTTGGAAAACAGATGAATTCTAGAAATTTCCTCCTGGGTATTTCCTATTCTTTGCTAGTATTTTTGGTCTTTCTTGCTTCTGCCTTGCTTTCGAAACAGGCTTTTCTTCGCCCTGCACCCTCCTGCACAAAGCCGGCGGGTCCCTGACGCCTGCTTCGGTCTTTCCTCTGCTCTTTGTCGCGAGGGGCCTCCCATCCTGGAGACCTCGTGGGTTTTCTCAGCCAAAAGCTCTGCCGCGTCCAGCTCTTCCTTTCTTCCCCGGTGATGAGAGTAGTGTCGGGATTTTGTTCACTTGTGTTTTGACAGGAGAGCTGGTGCTTTCAGCAGAAAGCTGAGGAGTATTGAATCATCTCATCCCAATGAAATGAAATTAGTACTTTTTAACATATTTACAGAAAAGTCAGTGGTGCCATTTTAGAACCTTCGCTAGATGTGTCTTTTTCAATACAGAAATTGCGGACGGAGCCCGCGGTGCGCGTTGACAGTCCCCGTAGCCTGTGGGATTCCCGAGTGTCATCTCTGAGAACGTTCAAGAGTCCAACAGTTCCTTTTTCTTGTTTTTTAAATTTAATTTCACAGGTGATCTCTATAGGAGTGATTTATTTCCTGATTGGAATGAATCAGAGGAGCGGGCAGTGGTTCGATGTGCGTGTTCATGACCCAGGGAGATACGTGACCCGGCAGGCTGGGGAGGCTGTTGGACTACGTTACAGCCCTTGCTTAATGGGGCGCCTGGGTGGCTCAGCCAGTTAAGCCTCTGCCTTTGGCTCAGGTCGTGATCCCAGCATCCTGGGATGGAGCCCCGCATTGGGCTCTCTGCTCGGCGGGGAACCTGCTTCCCTTCCTCTCTCTGCCTGCCTCTCTGCCGACTTCTGATCTCTGTCTGTCAAATAAATAAGTAAAATCTTAAAAGTGTTTTCTGGGGCGCCTGAGGGCTCTGCCTTCAGCTCAGGTCATGGTCCTGGGATCGAGCCCTGCATTGGGGCGCCTTGCTCAGTGGGGAGTCTGCTTCTCCCTCTCCCCCTGCTTGTGCTCTTTCTCTCTCAAATGAATTATTTATATTTAAAAAAAAGTGATTTCCAAAATTTCAGCATTTTGGGAGAATAAAAATTGAAGGAGTCCTGAAGAAGATTCAAAAATAAGTAGAAAAGGGAAGAGCGATGGGGGAGGATCCTGTATTCTTCCCGTGCCCGGAAGGACAAGACCGGCCTCCTGAGCTCGGGGCCGGAGGAGTGCGGCAGGCGTGCGGCGTGTTTGCCGTGGTGGCTGGATTAAGGCGGGCTTCAGAAAGTGGTGTTTCCATGCTTCACGTGACCCACTATTTTAATAATTGGGAAGAAGAGGGAAGGGCGCTAGACTCTCTAACCTGATTTTCTTCCTTGGGTTTTACCCAGACCCAGGATGAGTCAATCCAAGAATCATCCCGGTCTTTGCAGACAAATGTGAGCAGCAGCTGCATATCTAGCCTATCTGGCTGTCTGCCGGGTGTCTGACGGCCTCGCTGCTTCCTCCCCACAGGTGTAAGCTGTTTTACAAGAAAGACAACGAATTCAAAGAGAAGGGTGTGGGCACCCTGCATTTAAAACCTACGGCCACTCAGAAGACGCAGCTGTTGGTGCGGGCAGATACCAATCTAGGTGGGCATCTCGCGTCTCGGGTGGCTTGCTGGCCCCAGGAGGGCGTCCTCCGTGTGAAGGGTTGTGCTGCGGGTAGGAAATGACCAGTCACACACGGCCGGCACCCCCAGCCTCACGCTTAGAACCGCCGCCGGAAGGGGCCCAGGCTGGGGGCCGGGGCTGGGCTGTGAGGAAGCGGTGGGTACCACTAGGCCTCGCCGGGCCGGGTTGCAGAAACTTCTCTGCGGCTTTTTCTTTCCTGTGGGCTTGACTCGTGGGTGATGCCATCGCCGTCGTAGCGCTCTTAGCCGGTGAGCCACAGAGAGCTGCTTTGCTGACCGTTCTGCCTTCGTTGGAAGGACCTCGTGAAGGCTCCGGGTCGAGCCAGCGCGTCCTCCCTCCGCTGTGAGCACGGGCCCCTGTCCAAAGGCCTGGCCGCTGTGACGGTGCGCGGGGGTACGGGCGGGAGGCAGCGTCTCCGCCGTGGGGCCTCGCGGGCCTGTCTGCGGGACACCGCGCTGGCACCTGCATCGGGGAAGCCGGGCCCTTCTCCCCCGACCTTCCCGACGCCTCCCAGTTTTAGATCTGTTCGGTCCAAGAGGGCTTCCGTTCTCTGGGTGTGGCTTGCCGAGGCCGTGGCCGCGGGACCGGGAGTGCGTCTGTGTGACCGCCACGCCCTTTTCCCCCTTGTCGACTTGCAGGCAACATCCTGCTGAACGTTCTGATTCCGCCCAACATGCCGTGTACCCGGACGGGGAAGAACAACGTCCTGATCGTGTGTGTCCCCAACCCGCCCGTCGATGAGAAGAACGCCGCCGTCCCGGTGACCATGCTGATCCGGGTGAAAACAGGCGACGACGCGGATGAGTTGCACAGAATCTTCCTGGAGAAAAAGGATGCCTGAACGCGCGCGGACTAGGATGGCCGCCGAGTTGCTGCTGCCCCGCCGCCCCTTAGACACAGTCCGTTTCGCTTCTTACTTTGACATCCTGAGAACTTAGAGGTAACTGAAAACTTTGTGGGGAAGCTGAATATGGCCAATAAAACCTTTAAATGTTAAGTGTCAAGAACCTGTATCCTCCCTTCTTAAGAACTGTCTAATGTGTAAAATACGTTTGAATGACATTTTTTTGGAAGATCTTTAATTTTCACTTATTAAACTGACCACAAGTGGTTTCTTAATAGGCTGAAATCAGGGTATCGATTAGACTTCCCAAAGGCTGCTCTGATCCACGGGTTTTGGGGTCTGCTGCTCCCGCTGGCCAGGCTTTCGGGCAGCCCCCCGTGTCCCGGAGGAAGCTTGCCGGCAGCATTCTCCCCGGAGAACAGCACTCTTTGCAAACAAATCCTGCTACCGCGCCGCCACCGCCGCCACCGAGGTGTTTCCTTTGCTTTCTCGTGTCGCCGGGGCTTTCCAGCAGCTGAACCTGGCCGGCGGCTGCCCCTGCGCCTGAAAGGTTTTAGCTTCTGTTTGCAGACTTGGCCCTTTAACCCCGCGGGCTGCTCTACCTGATTGAGGAACTGCTTTTCCATTTGAAAAGGAAACAAGTAGCTTGTTCTTTGGTTTTGTAGTTTCATTCTTGAGGTGCTCCCCCCCCCCAAAGAGAATAGAGGGGGATTTGCCAGAAATGAGGTTTAAAAGCACAAATTTGGTAGCTTATCGTGTATGAGCCATGGACACCAAACCGTTGCAGAAATGAAAGTCAAAGCTTAGTACGGAAGAAAGAAGACGTCTCAGCTGTTTGGGCCACGCTGAACCCTCGGCATCCTCGGAGCTCGTGTGCGTTAGCCTGGAAACGTGCAGTAAGGTAATGGAATTGCAAGTGTGCGTGTCAGTGTGGCCTTTAACTTTAGACAGAAGTATATTCTGCATTTGAAACCTGAAGCTTCCACTTTTTTACAAGTCAGATACTCAGTATGTCCATGCGGAAGGAGCCACGGTTCTGCGCCAGCGGCGCCATGGCCCTTCCCCACAGCTGTCCGAGAACGGATCCTAGTGTTCTTGGCAGATCCTGAGCAGGTGAATTAGATACAGATTTTCATGTTTAAACGTCCACTCTCATTCCTCGTTAATCATTGGATGCTGGTACCATATGACCGCATTTCAAGGCTCAGGGGCTGTGCCTGAGGGCTCACACTCGTATGTTCCGATCTTCAGTACGTCATGTCTTCTTAGAAAACTGTAGAATAGTTGTAGATAGTACAGTTGCTTTTTAAAAGAAGCTATAGTTTTTAGAGATTTATAAAGGGGGCAGGGGAACCATTTTTATGATCCAGTACGTTAACTCAGGTGTGACACCTGACGTGTGGCCGCCGGCTGCCCGCTGACCATGTGGTTTTTGGATTCCGGTGAAAGACTCTGGTCCCGTGTGTGCCTCTGCACAGACGCAGCGAGGCGTGCGTGCGCGTGGGGGCTGTGGTCAGGCTCTCATGTTGGGACAGCTAGGGAGGGAGTGGCAGTCATTTTTTCATTTCCTTTGTAGAATCGAGAATACTCCTGAGTGTGTGTAACAGGTCTGTGAGTTCTAGGACGTGGTGGTCGGTGGTGTCCCAGCGGCCGTGGCCCACCCGGCCTTGAGTGCAGTTATCCAGCTGCTAGAGGTTGAGGAGATGCAGGGCACAGATTTCTGTCCTGTGCGGCCCAACCGTGGTCCCCAGGAGCCACGAGGCCACTTGGGCACTTTAAGGGAGGGCACTGCACTGGCGACAGCCTCTGCATGGCCAGTGAGACGTTTCCCAAACGCGGCCCGACGGTATCAGGATTAGGTCACCTTCACCCCCACCCCGGAAAAGGAGTTGATCATCTTTTTTGCATTAGTGGGTGTGTGTGGCTTTCTCTTCTGACATTCCCAGCAAATTGTTGCTGCTAAGACTCACTGTTAAAGTGACAATTACAGGGACAGGTGTGACGCATGTGTGGTCCTCACATGGTATTTCCTTCATGTCGCTTCCCCTTTAGGAACTTGCTGGTCTCGAATTGTGTATTCATAGGAAAGAGCCTGAGTGTGTGCGGATTTTCCTGTAAAACCTAAATATTTGTATGTTACTTGGAGGAAGAGGCCCCTTTGGCCCCCAGAGGGCCGGTCTTTTTTCCCTTGCTGTATTAGTAGCTAAATTCCAGCCCACGGGTTTAGTTAGATTTATTTTTTAACAAAAACGTTAGAAATTAGGCTTTCAAGTGTTTAACGCTGACTGAAGTTTATACCATCTATGTGGCCTGAAGGGAGGGGTTTTTAACCTTTAATCTGAAATCAGTTGTGTTGCATCTTGACAAATACCGAGTGTCCCAGTGGCCTTTTTAACTGGTGTGTCCTTTTGAGAGTTCCCCAGTAAGCAAAAAAATGAGCGTTGTGCTGTCCTCGTGTTTAGAATTATAGGCTGGAGGTGTGTGTCCAGTTTTTAAAAGCAGTTTTGGTTGTGTCTGACCATGTATGGATTTTCTTGAAAAGGATTATAGTTTTACAATTTCAGTTCTAAATCATATTTTTGATATGCTGCATGCCAAAAAGAATCTACCTGTTCTGGGGTAGAGGGAAAAAAATTGCCATCTTACTCTCTGAGTGCAGAACAAGTCATCACTGAGAAAGCCTTTTTGGTTTCATTTTAAAGTTAAACATGTCTTTTGAACAGCTGTCTGTTCCTTGATTTCTGAAGTCAGAATGCAAGCACAGTGCATTTTGAAGGATTTGCAAACCCAATGGCTCCCTCCCAAACCCCCTGGGTGTTCGTTCTCATTCTGGAAGTGAGAATCTGTGGTAGAAAGTGGTGAGTCCCGCGGTGCTGACGAGGGACTGCAAGGAGCCTGTCCAGTCCCGCACTGAGCACCGGGGGACGTTCTTGGCCAGAGGCAGTCATGGTTGGGACCCTGGACTCTGCTTGACGCAGACGCGATCGTAACAGATGTAAGACTTCTTAGCAATCAGATAAGTTGTTTGCTTTCTGTTTTACATAGGAAACTGTTTTCTTAAACTAAAATACTTGAATTGTCAGACAATGTAATCTCAGTTTGTATTAGTTTTTGAGGAAGTGTAATAATCCATGAAATGTGAATAAATGGAAAGTAACCAAATCAGTGTTTGACACTTTTGTGTTCCTCGTGTCAATACGAGTCCCGTGGGCCGGAGGGAGTGGGATGGCGCGGAAACCCCCAGGCGGCAGAGGCTGTGCTTCCTCTCAGCCCCTACCCGCGCCGGCGTCCTGTTCTAAGCCACTTGAGGGTCTCTTACAAATGAGAATGGGCGTGGTAGCTGCATCACCGCCCCCGACCAGAGCACTGCGCCAGGTGCTGAGTGCTCCTTTGGCCGTCAGGGCAGACTCCCCAGACTCCCGGACGGGCTCCATGGGGCACTTCCCAGAGCTCGGCGCTGGGGCGGGTGAGTGCGTTTCTTACGGTGCACACATGGGTTTGGGATCTGTGTCCAGGTCCGTCTCAGGCAAAAATCTGTGAACCGTCCTAAGGGTATTTTAAAACTATAAAGATGAAGATGATCAAGGAAAAAACACATTGTAGTTCTAGAGCTTTAAATTTTCAGTGATTTAGAAAATCTCTATTAAGGCATTAGCAGACTCAACTATAATACAGTTGCAATACGATTTTGGAGTCAAGTGCTGAGTGGCACAGACGTGTGTCCTAGTAAGGTGCTGTGGAGACAGACTTACTCCTGAAATCAGTCCCAAACCAGTAACGTCCCGTGGGAACTAAGTGACAGGAGAGGGTGCTTATCCCCAAAACGCACTGGTCCCTTGTAGGCACTCAGCAAATGGGCTGCTGAGAACGGGGTTCTCCAAGTGTGGAGCTGGCAGCGGCAGTGGCTACACCTTGGAACTTGCCAGAAATGCAGACTTGGTGGGAAGAACAGTGTGGCTTTTGTTTTGTTTTTTATTGGGAAATTCACACTTTTAAAGTGTAGGGTTCAGTCCTTGTTCGTATAGTCACAGAACTGGGCAAAGATCACCATTAATTCCGGAATATGTTCATTTGTGGGTGAATGAGTTTCAACAGACGCTTCTGACACAGGCTCAAGTCTGAGAACGGCCCCACCCCTCACAGGCTATGTCCCTGCTCTGCTGTGATGCCCTTCTGGCACATCCCAGGAGTGGGGGACAACTGTGCCAGCCTCGGCACATGTCTCACCTCCACCTCTGCACCCAGGAAGGGAGGAGGTAAGGCTGGGAAAACCCAGGCCTGAGTCCCACGTGCCCGGGGGAGCCACAGACCCACACGGACTACGCCCAGCGTGCCACTCGAAGGTGTGCGTATGTGCCCATTAAAGGACTAAACTTGACTGGCTTCCAGAATGGTCTCAAATCTTCAGAACAAAATTGTTTATTCGAAATATTAAAGTTCACTAAAAGCCATGGTTCTTTCAAACTGAGCAATCTAATTGTTTTATTAAAGTCAGATTCCAAGATGAAAGACCCTTAATCCACACATAGGAAAAGAAATAATCTTGTCAAACCTGTTGGCTTAGGTAGAGGCCAAGTCAGCTGTGAGCATAAGAAAGGAAGTCTTTTGTTTTGTCATCCCCCAAAACAGGCTTCCTCCCTTCGCACAGAAGTTTCCCAGTTGTTCCCCTCATTTTAACAATCACGAAGCACAGCAGGCTTATCCGTTCAGCATGTATATATACAATGAACTAGGATAGTGCATGGATTAATTTATTTTACAATTTTCCCCTCCTCCCTATAGAAAATTCCCAAAGGTTTTCTCTTCCAGCCAACATGTATTTCTAAAGCTAGGCCATGACGGTAGTTCCTAGACGTTCCTCGAGGACGGGCTAGAAGGACTCAGACAGCAGCATTAGCCTCGAGGAGGAGGCAGCCCCTAGGACGAGGTTCTGGTGCAGCTTTCTCCAAGAAGAGCTGTTAAATAGTTTTCAGGCAACTGTTTTAAAGGGGCCTCCTCCTACCTCTTTAATGAGAAGGGGGTTTGACCTGGATGGCAACAAAGACATTGTCTTTTAAAAGTTTCACTACCAGACTGCCTGCTTGATGACCGCTCTCGCAATCTGCCCTTGGTGAAGCTGCCTCAGAAAATTCTCCCGGTTCCGATGTTTCTAATGCAACGGATGTCTGCAAGAGACAACCTCGATGTGATGGTTCGCACTGTGTTTCTAGATTTGTGTACATGTTCCTCTCAGACCCCCCTTCTGTGCTCTCACTTCCTCTCATGTAACTTCCCGCCGTGGCGGAGGCCTGATGCCTGCCCATCACCTGAGACACAACTTAAGAGTTTGTCTGCTCCCGGGGCGAGTGAGCCCACTGCCGCCGAGCCTCCGTCAGCCTCTGGTAGGCAGAGTCAGCTCCAGAAATGTGCAACAGCGCGCCCCCCCCCCCCCCGGAAACTCTCCCCGCGGCCCAGGGAGCCTGTTGGGAGGGACTCCTGACTCTGATCCTAGGCATTCTACCATGCATGAGACCTTTGTAAGAGGTACTCCAGAAAAAGCTACTGCTCTGTGGGGATTGGGAGCAAAACTTGAAACACGTATCTTGTGTTTGGATTTTGCAAATACTACCTGGAACCAAACCCTGTCCGCGGGCGCCCTGACCCCGTGGCTGACCCAGCGTGGCCGGAGCCACAGCCCGGGCTGGTTTCTGTCCATCTCCAGCATTTCTAGAAAGGAACTCCTGTGAAAGCTCCAAAAACGCTCGAAGAAGAAATCTTTGGGGGCAAATTAAGGTTCAGTCACTAAGTTTATGCGTTGCCGTAACGTCTGTATTTGATCTGAAATACCCGTTAAAGAAAGAAAAAACAACCAAGTACAGATTCATTGGAGGAAAACACTGAGGAAAAACAAATTTAATATCCAACATGCAAATCAACTTTGAACAGAAATGCAAAAACTTAACAGCTCACAGCCAACCAAATGCTGCCCAGAGATGGTTTCTGTACGCGGAAGATGGTGAACCGGGAAGCTGCTTGTTCATGGAAATACCCCAGACCACGAGATCCTAACATGTTTGATTACACCATTCTGGTGCTTTTGCCAAAATATATTTTGTAGAAATCATTTTAGTTAAGCCTCAAAGTTGTGAGAAATTGCCCCAGGTTTTCTTTGCAGGTTTTGATTCTTCTCACAGGGAGAGAGTTTACTTGGGAACCGTGAGTGCACGCTGTGAACACCTAACCCGCCCGGCCTTCGAGAAAAACGGAATGCCCCCAGCCGCTCGGCCGTGACCTCTGGTCTCCTGAGCTCCGGTCTGCGAAAAATCAAGGTGCCTTCTTGTTTTGGGGATGGTAGAAAAACTGTAAACACAAACTCTCCCCACTGTGGGGGTCTGAACCCACGGCCGGCCGGGCCGCTTGGTGTCCAGGTGACTTGGCTTCTGCGGGCGGGTGTCCTGGTTCTCCAGACCATTCGAGACAGGCTCAGAAAGGGTCGGAGGATTTCTCCTCCCACCGAGGACCACGTCCACACCACATCAGCCAGTGGAAAGGAGCAGAGGGGAGCGGCCTTGCGTGTACCACCCCCCAAACCGCCTGAGGGCTCAAACCCCCCAGAGGCCATGTGGCACCCTGGCCATGGGACCCTGGAGGGCCTCCCACTTCCGCTCCTGCTCAGGGGGCCTGGTGGCAGCCGGCACGGGCTTGCTGCCCTCCCGGAGCCTGATGTGTTTTAAGAGAAACCTGCTTTCTGATCCAAAGGTGAGAAGAATCACCATCACGCCAACAGCCGCTCGATGTTCGAGACCAGATAGGAAACCCGGTTCTAGCAGTCACTTGCCAGAGACCTCTTGAGGCTCCCGGCAACGCTGGCAGCTTTTGCACACGTGACATCTTTGAAGGTTCTCGGCCAACGACTTCAAGCCTCCCTGTTGGGACAGCATCCGATGTGTTCTTCAAGCCAAGTCACTAGAATTTGCCAACCGCACGGGGCCTGCCTTCGGGAATGTCTTCTGATGAGGAAAAAGCAAGTTTTTATTTCACTTTTCGATTCTGCTGTCTAGATGGTCTGTGCTTCCAACAGCAGCAGCGGCTCCCGGTCTCCTAGTTGGATCCTTGGAAGAGCAGTGCCACCGGGCTGGTGTCGCGTCGCGAGCGGCCAGGGCTCCGCGGAGGACAGGAACCTGACCAGCTCACGTGCGCGCCGTCCCTGAAGAGTCCACATTCCCAGGACCGGGACTCGTCGGAAAATCTAGCCATCCACACGGCGACCAGGCTCTGGAAGATTTTGTTCTCTGTGGAGGACTTCCCTGTCGCTTACATTTTAAATAAGATTTTTCTGAGATGCTGAGCCTCAGCTATTTCTACCAGCAACTGGAAGCTCCTGGAAGACATCAGCGTGCGAGGCCGAATGCCCCCTCGGCCTGCGGGCGCTGGAAGGTGGACGAGAGGCCACAGGCCGCCCATCAGATGCCAGGACCGTGACATTTCTTATGAAAGGAGAGCTTGCTCTCTTATTCGTGTCCTAAAAAGTGACATCGCGGTGCCTTCACAGAAAAACCACACTTTGATTCCAGTTCCCACTGAAGAAATGTGCGCGTGCTTTGGTCATCCCCGCGTTACACAAGAGGCAGGCGTGTTTCCAGAAACATGAAAGATGGCCTTACAAGAAGTGACAGCCGGACATGCCAGGACACTGGGGGTATGGGCTTGGCCCCATCACTTGTCATCTCTTACTCTGTCACTGATGTCCTTTGTCACTTTGAAAAGAACCTCAGGGTGACAGCTTACTGCCTAGTGACCAAGTGCCTCTCAAAAAAGCGTGATTAAAATTCAGTTTCAAACGTAACCTCCGGAAGAGGGAAAGGGCAGAGTGCGGACGCTGCCGCCCACATGCTCCCGTCTGTCGCAGGGCAGCGGTCGCGGACGCCTGGGTGGGCCATTGGCCGGGCCTGAGGCTGGGGATGACGACCGAGCCCGTGTGTGTAAGCGATGCCCCGGTGTGGGAGTGGAAACAGCCAAGCCGCGTGTACGCCGCTGGCACATTACAAACGAGGGGTCATCTCTGAAACGCCACTGTGGCGCCCATCTCTATGACCAGCAAAGCCCTTGTGCGCATTACTGCAAATGGCCCTCAGGTGACCTGTGATGTGCATCTGTCACTTTACAGAGGGGGCATCGGACGTGTCCATGGCTCCGCCAGCAGGGTTTGGTTCCAGTGGGGGGACCCTGAGAGCAGAGGGAGGGCCGCCATCTTCCTGCGTCTGTTTGACTACCTCATCCTTCCGTGGAAGATACACCGGGGCTGTATTTCCCCCAACACCTGAGTTCCAGAGTCTTCAGACCCCGGACGACCAGGGAGAGAGAATTCCTGAAGCTGTATCTTAGCCTCCCTGGACACAAACGTGGCGGCAGCATTTGGCTCTCCTGGAGAACACTTCTGGAACTTGGGGCCGTGCTCAGGGATCAGAGGCTCTGCCCCAGCACGTGGCGGAGAGGCCCGACTCTGTGCTGTCCTGAAACACCGCTCTGGAACGTAAAATTGTGCAGACAGCTGGGATTCGGCTAAGCGGGGGCTGGGCACTGCCACAGAAGACGAGAATGTTCCAGCCCAGCCCCACCACACAGAGGACGGCTGGGGGAAGCATCTGAGAGTCCGAGAGTCTGTCCGGACCCAAGCTCTGCAAGAGGCTGCCTGACCCAGTCATGCACCAGAACCCTGGACGCTTCATGAGGTAGGTGGTATCAGCCCCATTTTACAGGTGAGCCAACTGAGGCAGAATGAAATGCAACAGCTGGCTTTAATAACAGCGTATAAAATCCAGAGAAAGCCCCAAGGTAGCCCCTGTTCCCAGAGCCCAGCGCAAACCCTCAGAGCGCGCAGAATAGAGCAGTGGGAGGAGGAGCCCTCCCCTCCTCCCCGCAGAGAGGGTCTCCGTGCACACAGCAAACCCTCCGATACTCCTGGGGACTCCAAACAAAACAACATCGCAACAGAGACCCAGCTGACAGTTTATTCCCAGTGGGGCAGGGGAACGCTTCCGCTCGAGAGGGCTCGTGGTGTTGAGAAGAGCACAGCGTGTCATCCATCACAGGTGGGAATCCCTCCGGCCCCAACAAGGCCGCTCGCGCAAACCCACTGGGCCAGCCGCCTGGAGGTCAAGTCCTCTTTGCCTCAGTGAGCCGGTCTGAGAAACGGGACCAGCGCACTCTGCCAAAGCAAGCTCCAGGAAAACAGCATATCCCCTCCCCGGGTCCCCGAGGATGGAGGTTCTACCTAGAACCTTCTGGGAGGAGGCCAACCCCCGCCCCCAACCCTCCTCTCCTGGCTGACTACCAGGCTGTCCCACCTGCTCTCAGAGTCCCGATTCTGTGGGTCACGCCAGCCGAGGCGCAGCGCAGGATGTCTCCAAGGCGGAGGTGTGTATGTTGGTGGTGCTCTTTGGCTGGAAGCAAAGGCCATTCTGGCAGGATTGGGGCCTTTCTGGAACCGGGCGTGGGGTGAGGTATTCCCAGCCCAGGGCAAAACCCTCCGACAGCTGCGTGCCCCGGCTCCCCGAGGCCGCCCCTGTGTAACCAAGCGGTAAACAAGGGAGGGCGGGCAAGTCGGGCCTAACTCGGGCGCGGAAGTTCATGGGTACAGCAGGACGGAACCGTGAGCCAGTTCTCGGGGAGGCGCGGACACTCGGGGGCCTGTCCACCAGCGGTCTGCGCGCAGACGTCGGGGCGGTCGGTCCGGACACGCTCCGGCCGCCGGCCGCTCCTCTGCTCTCTCACAGCCTCTTGGCATCTCTGGGCCTCTCGGGGTGCAGAGGGTGCTGCAGAGATGGGCCGGGGGATGGAGGGGCGCGGGCGGGCGGGCGGGCACGGGGGTGGTGCAGGAGCCGAGCCGGCAGGGGAGAAAGAGGCACTTCAGTTTGGGCTGGTGTTCGTGGAGTCGGCCCTGGCCCCAGGAGGCGAGCGGCCCCGCTTGGCTCCGGCTCTGGCGCTGGGCTGTCACAGAAGACCCCGGTGGCGGTGGACAGGTAGGCACTTGGCAGCACCCCCAGGGCCGGGCAGGGCTGGGGGGCTCTGCGCAGGCTCTGCACACGGCTAGGTCATCAGGATGGGCTTCTGCCGAACTTCCAGGATGTCTATGATGGCGGGAGGCGGGCGGCCAAGACAAGGAAGTGTGGGTCCCCGTCAGTGAGGCCCCCAGAGCTCCGCCTCACCTCCCCCCAAGCCAGTCACACCGCCCCAGCCCCAGGGCTCTGCAGCCATTCAAGGGGGGACGGGAGGGACCCGACGCAGACACGCACTGGCGGGTCCCAGACTTGAAACGGGGTCAGGGTTACCGACACCCCCCCACCCCCCGCCCCAGAGAGCGATGGCTTTCTGCTGCAGCCCACGCTACCTGTTAAAATCCGATGCAGTGGCAACGTGACGTAGGTCAGATGTGCATAGAGAAGGAAATTGCCATCCGCTCTGTTCAGCTTCAGCCAGGACCCAACCAGGGACCGCCCCGTGCCGGACAGGGACCGAGACCGGAGGTTGGTGGCATTATGCAGATCAGCTGGTGGGGGGAGGGCCGTGTCAGGGCCAGGCCGCAGGCCCCCCCCTCCGCAGGACCAGGAGAGCACCTCCCACCAGCCACCTCTGCCACCAGCCCCTCCACAGCCCACACCCGCCCCAGAGCTGCAGCCCTGGCCTGGGACCCCGACTCCCCCATCCCTATCCAGCCCTTCCCTCCCCTCCCCTGCCCTGAAGAGGCTCTCGTGTGGGTTCTGGCTTGTCGCCTGTGTCATTTCTCTGCTTCCCTGTGACCCCGTCTGTCACTGCAACACGGTCCCACCAGTCTGCAGTGCCCAGGGCAGGGCTGGGAGGAGCCATCCGCTGGGTCACCCAGGGAGGCAGGCTGGGTGGTCATCAGCCCTTCCCTACTCATTGGGAAAGGAGCCGAGGTGGGGACGGCACTTGCCCAAGTGCACACTAGAGCAGGTCAAGGCCAGGGCGTCTGTCTCTGGGCCCCAGTGCTCCAAATAAGGACCAATGTCTCTTCCGTTCAAGGTCACAGCCCCAGCTCTGGCCAGGGCCCCCCTGTGCTGTCGGCCACCCCCTCAGCCCCCAGCACACATGTGGGGTGCCACGCCTTGTCTCTGGGGGCAGCCTGCCCCCCTACAGTCCTTCTCCACAGGGACGGCTGAGCAGTATTTCAGTAGCTAATCTGATCCTGTCACTACCCTGCCTAAACCCTCTTGGTGGCTTCCTGCTGCTTAGATGAGGGTGACCCCCACTCTCTCTGGCTCATGGGTTGCAGGGACCCCCACGGACTTCAGGCAGAGACGTTCTGGAGGCCACCAGAGGGTGGGGGAGCCCGGAGGAGAGCCTCAGGGGTGCCCCGAGGCACGTCCTGGAGGGAGGGAGGGCCCTGAGGAGGACCCAGAGCAGGAGGCTGACAAGGCACGAAGGCAGGCATGGGCCCGAGAGCTCACCTCACTGGGCACCGGCTTCTAGAGCCCTCTGTGTGGAGCAGTCCATCAACATCAGGGAAAGTCTCAAGTCTCCTGTCCTTGCCCCCTATTCTGACCCCAGACTGGGAGCTCCTTGAGGCAGGGATTTCTGTCTGTCCGTCTGCAGCTCCATCCCCAGCCCTGAGGGGCCCCTGGCACCCACCAGCCCCCAAGATGTGAACACACAGGTGAACCCAGAGGGTCCGGGAGGGCCGCAGCAGGCCCTTGGTCATGAGCAAGGCGCTCACCCCCGCCGTTGTCCTCGCGGAAAAGCTCCTCACTGTCGTTGGCCGAGTGCGACTTCTTCATCTCCGCGATCCGGTTCCGGGGCACCTTCCTCTTGAGGGACGGGGAGAAGAAAGCGGGCCGGTTGTTCCGCTCTGGGGTGGGGGGCGTGCTGAAGGAGGTCACCTGGAGACAAAGAGCCATAGTCACTGGCGCAGCCCGACCACCGCTGGGGCCCCTGACACCACCTGCCGGCGGGCCGGCCTCCTGGGCTGAGCACGAGCCAGCTGCCCTCCGCGGGCCCCCAACACCGGCCGGCCCGAAGCCAGACCAGCTGCTGATGCCGCTCAAGCCCTCCCACAGAAGCCTCCCACTGATCCACCAGACGGGAATTGGTAGGAAGCCCGTGCAACCAGCGAGGAAATGAAGGTGGGACAGCGGCCTTGACCTGCCCAAGGTCACCCAACAGGACAGGGGCAAAACCAGGATTCAGCCCAGGTCTTCTGCCTCCTAAGGCCATACTCTTCACCCCAATTCCTTCCCCTTGGCTAAGATGCCCCCACCCCATCCCTCTCCGCCCCAGCGCCCTCTCGTGGAGGGCAAAGGCAGAGTGGCCCAGGCTTCCATCCCCTGGGCTTGTAACCACACTGTTGAGCAAACGTTCTGCACAGCCACGCAGGGTCAGGCAGGGGCAGCACAGGAGACAGACAGGCACACAACACTGCTCCCTGCCCTCAAGGAGCTCACAGTCTGGTGAGGGGTGATAGACTCGGAAAGTGACAGCCACAAACTGAAGGCTGCTTGCTTAGACAGAGAAAGGGAAGCACAGGATACAGGGGAGCACCGAGCAAAAGGGGTCCACAGCCTGGGAAATCAGGAAAGGCTTCCTGGAGGAGACGCTGCTCGAGATGGGTCTTGAAGGACGAGTAGGAGTTCGCCAGGTGAAGAAGGGGGGGAAGGGCGTTCCAGGCAGAGGGAACTTGGCCCATCTCCTCCCTCCTCCCCATGCAAACAAGAATCTGAGGAACAAGGTGAGCTGGGACTGAGACTTCAGGAAGTCCCATCAGCCTCCTCGTCACGGCTTCCGACATCCACCAAAGTCCCGGCGGCCGCTGGGCTCCAGACGGTCCTCCCATAAGCCAGGGAAGGTTTTCCAAAGATAGAAAAAAAACAAAACACCAGAAACCACAATACACACAGAATCTGCATTTGTCGTGCGCTGGTTACAAAGGGCCCTCTGGAAACGGGGGACACGGGACAGTAAGCACAGAGGTGGCGGCGGCCTGAGCAGCCCCCAGGAGGTCAGGCCCTGCCACTCGCAGCTGCGTGACCCTGGCAGTTTCCCTCCCTTGACCCTGGGCCTCCTTGTTCCCCTGAGCCAGGCACCTTGGCCTTCACCCCCAACGGCCACCCTGGGAGGGAGCGAGTCCCACTTCCATTCGGTGTGTGGGAAGAGCCAGGCTCAGCAGCTGTGGTGCCGTATCTGTGGTCGCTCAGCAAACGCATGGCCGGAGGTGGCACCCGGCCAAACCAGCCCCGCTGGAGCTCAGGCCGCAGGGTTTCTGCAGGGCCTCGGTGGGCAACTCAGGACCATGGAGTAGAATCAGACTCCATTTCTCCCAAATCAGCTCAGAAATGTATCCACAACCTCCACTCACAAGATGAGGGAGGTCCCCCGCCCGGAACCCTCACCCACGTCTGCAAAAACTAGCCCGGGTTGTTTTTATTCGGCTTTCCGATCACAGTCATTGCAGAAGAAAACAAACAAGAAAGGACATAAAGAAGAGGAAGAAATGTGCTGTGGGACCGGGAGACGGGCACGGCTAACAGTTTTACAGAACAAAAAGTCTAGCAAACACACGCTTGCTCGTCCCGGGCACGTCAGCAGGGCGGCACGCTTCACGCCCTCCGTCACTTCCCCCAGCGGGTCAACAGCCAAGGGGAGCCAGTGGCTAGGGAAGCACCCCAGGGTCCCACCCGTGTCAGCCGCTGTGTTACAGCTCCCCGAGCCTCCCAACACCAGTGCTCCCCGTTTCTGGGTGAGAAAACAGGCCGAGACCTGCCCCAGGTCACTGGAGCGGCAGCGCCCAGACTCCAGCCCACACAGTCTCACCCCAAAGTCCCTTCCTGCAGACGGGCTGGCCAAGGCTGCTCCCCGGACCACCACCCCCCACCTACCTGTCCCTTCGGAGACCTGCGGCTCCGAGCAGGCTAGAGCAGCTGGGGGCTCAAGACTTTCTCCTGCCCTAGCCCTGACCTCACTGGGGCCCCGGGGAACAAAGCTGCCCCTGACCTCGGCTTCCCACCCCCGGGGAAGGACGGTGTCCTAGAAAGAGTCGGGCTCAAGGGCTCGGTGCTATCACACCAGAGCCATGGGACCTACAGTGGCACCAGTCCATCCGGCAAGCCCGAGTTTCCATGTCTACCCACGGAGCTGCTGCGGGGACCCCCAGCACTTGAAGGTGCACGACACCTTGTGAACAGGGGGCTGGGCAGAGGGAAGAGCTGGGCGGCTCCGGACCCTGTGCTCTCTTGCCGCCGAGCCTCACGGGGCAGGAGGGGAGGCCGGCCCATAAGCATCCCAGGGCACTCCCCGGGGCAGGCCCGTCGTGGGCGCACGCTCGGCCAGCAGGGCCCAGTGAGGCAGGGGCCGGGAGCAGCCGGGGGTCCCTTCGGCTGGGCCCAGCTGCAGCAGCTCAGGGAAGCAGAGACCACGCCCTGACCTGCTGGGTGACCTTGGGCAAGCCACTGCCCTCTCTGCATCTCGGCCTGCTCCCCAGAGGGTGGGACAATGACACCTACTCACCGGGGGACTTTAAAGACCAGGGAGGCGTTGGGAAGCGGATCCGAGGCACGGAAGGCCCCTCCCCGAGCTGTGCAGCCCTTACCCGCTCGTGCATGGGTGAGGCCGGGCTGGAATCCTCTTCAGTCCCGCAGGGGGACGTGTCCCCAGTAGACACGCGGCTGACGGCCATCTCCGCGTGGCCCTTGCCCTGTGGCCCCTTCATGCGCACGAACTCCATGTTGTTGTACTTGTAGAAGCCGAACGACATCTTCTGTGCCATCCGGGCAGCCACGCTCACCTGCAGACATGGGGAGATGGCCCGAGTCAGCGCCCATAGGGGTGGCTTCTTCCTGGGGACACGGAGTCATGAGGATGACCATCCCCCAAAGAGCAGCCCCTGAGGGCTACCCGCTTTCCTCTGGGGGCCGGGGACCCCCCAGCAGGCAGGGTCGTGCAAGAATGCTTGGGGGTCAGGCAGATGCTCCTCCCACCGCCCGACGACCCACGCCTCGCAGCAGGCGAAGCGCCAGGCTGGGCACATAGCCAACCCCGGGGGAGCCCGAGACCACCCCCACGCCTTCCCTGGGGGGACCAGCTGCAGGAGAGAGGCCCGTCCACCTGCATTCCACCCCTGCCCCACCAGCCAGGTTCTGTTTTGGGAGTGTTTGCACACAGGGTGGGGCCGCTGTCCCTCTGACCCAGTGTGCCCAGACTGAGGAGCGACGCACCAGAATGCAGGCCCTGAGCCACCTACGAGGAACTTGGGGGGCCGTAGGGGCTCTGAGGAGCTGGGCAAAGACAGAGGCCCAGGGGTGGGGGGGTCCTCACACTTACTCGGTTGTCATACACCTTCTTGAGGGCTTCGTAGCGGATGGAGCCCTGAAAGATGACCCCTTGGAACAGGTTGGTTTTGTCACTGGCCACCAGCTCCACGCAGACCATCTCTCCCTCCCCCACGGTCATGTCGCTGAACACCTGGGACGGGGCACAAGGAAGACAGCTGCCCCCACGGAGCCCGCGGCCTGGCTCCTGGCTCCACCTCCTGTGGCCCGCCCGCCCACCCGCCGGCATCACGGCTCCAGGGCCTGGGGCACGGACCCAACTTCAAGGTCACACGGACTCCGGTTCAAATCTTGGCTCTGCCACATACAGGCCGTGCCAGCCTGGGGACGGCACTTAGTCCTCCGAGCCGGAGGGGCTTCAAGGCAGCAGCCCATCGAGGAGAGACCCTGAAACACGGGCTCCCTTCTTCCTGAGTCTTCCCTGGGGTCCTGACCGCCCCTAGGGGAGTACAGGCACCACTATGGGGACCTTGGTGGCGGCAGAGAGCAGCAGAGCAGGAGCTGGGCAGGGGCAGGGCACCAGGTGAGTCACTTTCTGCCATGAGACCTAGTTTTCCCAGCCTGAGCACAGAAGCTTGGCCCAGAAGCTTCCACAGCCCCACCCCCTCTGACACCCTAGCATCCCGCAGCGTGGAGGCACCAGTTTGGAGTTTCCTCGCCACCCTAATGACGCCTCCTGCCCGGGCAGCCCTTTTTATGGGTGTTTATGACGCGTTCTCCCATTCACGAGCTCGTGTGATCTTCGACCCCAATGGACACATGATCACGACACTTATTTTACAGATGAGAAAACAGGCTCCGAGGGAGGTGAATCCCACCGGCTCCAGTCCAGCGTCAGGAACAGCGGGAGCCAAGGGGGTAGGAGTCAGGATGCCCCCGCTGCCCACCGCCTTTGCCGGGCTGCAGGGCGGTGAGGCGGGAGGGAGGCCGGCTTCTCGAAGCCCTAAGCAGGGCCCTTGGGGACACGTGGCTGGGCACGAGGAGCTCACCTCCTCGAAGCTGTCGATCATGAAGAAGATGTTGGGGTAGCTGATCTTGGATTCCTCCCCCTTGCTGTCCATGGGGTGTTTACTGGGGGACGCGAACACTTGCTGAAAGGGAGAGGTTTTAAAGGACTGATGAGGCCTTGCCTTGTACCCAGGTCCACAGCCACTCAAGGGACAAGTCCCTGTGGTCACATGGCTCAGACCCAGGTCAAAGCCAGAGGGAACCGCTTTGCAAGAAGCCTGATGGACGGAGTTTTGGTCAGACCTGCCCCTCCAGGCGGGGAAGGAAGGAGGGGGAGGGGAGGGCCGGCTCCCCCACCCAAATGCTAAGCAGCCACGAGGCTGCCACTTCTGGGCTGAGCTCCCAGGTAGGAGGCCTGGGGCTTACCTGGGATTTCTTCTTATGGATGTGGATGTCCCCCCCATCAGTGCGCGTGCACACGGCACAGGTGACCATGTAGTCCAGCTGGAAGGGAGCACGCAGGACACCGCGCGTGGAGGGGTCTGCTGTCCCTCAGCCCCGCCACAGCCCTCCCCCCGGAGCCCGGCCCCAACCACGCCGTGCCCCTGGAGACCCACCCCCACCAGACAGCCCTCCCCCCGGAGCCCGGCCCCCACCACGCCGTGTACCTTCTGCAGGATGAGGTTCAGGCAAACACTCTCCTCCCAGTCAATGTCGGGGTCTCCAAGGCCCGGCAGCTTCTTGGAGTCGCGCCGGTACACCTCCACCTCCACCTCGGGCTCCGCCTCGGCCCGCTGAGGGGCACAGGGCACAGATGAGTCCCGGCCCCCTCTCCCTGACTACTGCCGGGACAGCCGCTAAGGCAGACACAGACTCCCGCCTGGCTTCTCCGTCTCCGGCTGTGCGGCCCCAAGTCCATTGAGAAGGAGCCTCCGAGGTGGTCCCTAGAGCCCCGGCAGCTCGGCGTGGGGATCCCAGCCGCCTGTCCCACCCACACTGCTTCTGTTCAATCTGCCTGGAGGCGACCGTCCACCCATCCGCCCACCACCACCACCCTGGGCCTAGCGCAGGAAGCCCGCAGGTTGCTATGGCAACCGGGTACCAGCTCTGCGGCAGGCTGGGGAGGGGGCGGGAGGCGGCCCTGGCTTGCCGCAGAGAGGCCACAGTGCGCAGGCGCCTGCCCTGGGCTCTCCTGGCTCTGTTCTTTTGAGTGGCGGGGGCAGAGAGGCTGCCGGGACGGCTTGTCCAGTCTCCGGTTTGTCCTTCCCTGCCCACGCTGCACCCTTCGGGCTTGCGGGGTCTCCCCACATCACTGCCCAACCCCCTGCCCTCCAAACACGACAGACACCACAGGGTCCCCTCGGGGAGGTGCCGAGTCACGTGTGTGCCTGGCACGCCCCCACCAGCACCCCACGGGTTGGTCCCTCCAGTGGGACTGTCCTTAGGCCACCGTGGACCCCTTTCTCTGTCCTACAGCACTGAGGCCCGGTGTCACAGCCTTCTCTGTGTGGCTCCCGGCTGTTCCCACCACCCCCCCACCCCGTTCTCCCACTACCGCAGCACTAAGCGCTCTGATCACTGGTGATGCTGTCTGTCTGCCCCAGGAGACGCGGGCTCCCCGAGCACAGGGCCAGGTCTGAGTCATCCCTGGGCTCCCAGTGCTGCAGGGAGGGGCAGCTGCCTACGGCTCACTGCGGTGTTTGATGGAACATTCTCGCGTATCAACAGCTGGACTGCCACATGTTCCCCCAACGGACCTCAACACCCCCAAACCTTCCAGGAAGCCTGCACACGGTCCGGGGACCCCAGCCCCAAACTGCGCAGTTAGGATCAGGGAACTTCTCTTGCTACCTCTTCACCTGGCCTCTCCCTTCTCCGGCCTGCTTCCTGGAGAACTCAAGGCTGAGAAAACCATCCCTAACCAGAGCTGAGGCCTCTCCCCACACCAAAATTCAGGGCCTGGCTGAGTCTCTGATCCTTATTAGAGCCTCTGGTCTTAGCAGGCTGCCTTTGGGAAAAGATGAAGATTTTGCAAAACATACAAAAACCAACCCCCCCGCTCCCCACAAAACCCAAACAAAACCCAACGTCTACAACGTGAACTCCAGCAGATGCCGAGGGGCCAAGGGCGCAGGCTGTACCCTCGCTGCGTGCCCTCGGGCAGAACGGCCCCGTTCCAGTTGTGCAGGTGAGCCCTGGCGCTAGAAGCCTGCGCCCCTGGGCTGAGCTGAGGGAGGACAGCATGCCCACGGTGGGTGTCTCTAGCAGTGAGGCTCCCTAGGGGCTCGCCACCCTCTGCCAGGAGACTCCTGTGGTCACACTACCCCACACACCTGGCCTCCCAGGTGTGCGCAATGGAAGGACCTTAACCTCACCGAGCAACTGCCCAGCCCCCATAGCAGGCCAGGCTGAGCGGCAAGTCGGGGCAGACAAAGCTGGAAAAGCTGGTCTGTCCACGACAGCCCCCGACAGAGCAGGCACAGCGAGCAGGGACGGCGGAGCTCTGGGCCAGGTCCAGGGCCGCTCGGCTCACGGGCCTGTCCTCCAACACCGAGCCCCGCCAAGTCCCACCCGCTGCGGCCTTCTCTTCCTCCCTTCCAGGGGGCAGTCCCTGCCCACCGCTGAGGCTGCTCTGCCCACGCCTCCCCAGCCTCTGGTCCCAGGTCCATCGGCCTGTCCCCCTTCTCGTCCTGCCGGACTTGGCTCCTCAGGTCTCGCCTCCCCGCTGGTCACGCCCCTTCCTCCCGGCACCCCTACCTGGCCTGCCACTTGGTCTCCTGCTAGTCCCTCCAGTGTCAGGCTAGCTCGGAGCTCTGTCCTAGGCCTCTGTGACTATCCCGCCTCCAAGTCCCCCTCCTTTTCCCACACATTCCCATGCCCCAGGGACCATCTTGGAGCCATCGGTCCTGGAGCCCTGCCTCTGTCCCTGAGTCTCTGCTGAGTGTCAGACAGGAGACCCGCCACCAGAAGACACCGGAATCTGGCGTCTAGGCTCCCTGGCGCCTAGGACTCAGCCTGTCCAACACCGAACCCTGCCCTCCTCTGACAGCACTGGACCTACCCTGAGCCCATGGCAGCGACCCGGCTGTCACGTGGAGCCTTCCCGCAGGCCCGCGTCCAGTCACCCGGAGCCCTGCTGGTGGAGCCTATGCCCCTGGCCTTCGTGCCGCCCGCCGCACTCCCTTGCTCCCCACCCCCTCCCCTGCCTCTGCTCCAACCTCAGTCGTTCCTCCAGCTGCCGCGCAGGAGCTAAATGGAACTCTGACCACGTCCCCCTTCCTCACTTGCTCAGAGCTCCAGGGACCGACCCGAACTCCGAGGCATGGCCTTCAGCATCCACATGATCTGGCCCGAGCTGACCTTGTCTCTGCTCCCGCCTTTCTACCCGGGGCCACATGGTACCAGCACGGGCCACCCGAACGAAGGGGCTTTGACAAGCTTCAGGCCTACGATTGGGGTTACTGTCCCTTCGTCTGGGAAAGCTCTTTCCTTCCTGAAGGCTCACCTCACCCATGTGGCCTCTGCTGACCATTTCTGTCCCTTCCAGTCACTGGATTTACCCTTTGGTACTGGCTCTATGATGCGCTCCTGGGTCCCAGGGACAACACTCGGTCCCGCAGCCGGCGGCTGGCATACCACGTGAACACCCCAGGACCTAGGCCAACCCTGGGCCTTCCTGCATGTGCCACAAGCCAGCCAGACCAGCTCTCTGGCGGCCAGCACGCAAGCCACTGTGTCTCCTCTGCAGAAGGCACCAGGCCTGTCCATACACAGAACTCCCAGACCCTGTGTGTCAAGCTCCACGAACAGGGACAAGCAGGGACAGGCTCCAACACTTGACATGTGGGCTGCAGCTCCCAAGCCACGGCCCAGGGACCAGAGGGCTCTGGACTTGGAGCCACGATGGCTCTGAGTTCCAGACCAGAGTCCCTCACCCTCCCGTTTTTGTGATTAAAGGAAAACAGTGCATTCCCCTGTTCGACATAAGGTGCTTACACATTCTAGAAGCTAGTAGCGTTTCTGAAAAACAGAAGGGAACACATGAAGGCTGTTTTACTAATTCCTCCACACGCTTAAATGTGGTGGATGAAATGGCTCAGCCGAGCCCCTTCGCCCCAAGTCCCCGGGCTCCCCACCTGCCCCGCTGAGTTACAGGGAGGACATAAGAGCTTCGAGAAGGAAAGAGCCGAGCACGGCGTCTGCTGCATGGCGAGGGCTCAGAACCGCCAGGCCTCCTCCTCATCTTCGAGGCCGCTCAGCCTGCCGCTGGCCAGGGAGGACCCTAGACTCTGGGTTCAAATCTTTGCTCTCCTGTTGATTGACTTAATAGTATGCTGGTCAAACCACCTCGCCTCTAAACCTGTCCCCTCAAAGGGACAACAGTGATGTCATCCCTGCCTCTCAGGGTCCTGGTGAAGGGCGGCGGGAAAAGCTTTGCCCCGCCCCAGTCTCCACACAGCTCCTGGCTCCCACGACGTGCTCAGTCAACTGCGTTTCCCCCTTGGGACCTGCTGGAGGTCTGCAGGGAAGCCCACCCGGGCAGCTATGGGCAGACCCCGCAAGGATGCTTGGCTGGGGCCGGAGGGGGCCGCTCACCTTCCTCCCGTCCACGCTGGCCTCACTGCCTGGGTACGCCAGCTTCCGGCGCACGTAGAAAAGCATGTCGTCCTGCCGCGGCGCCCATTTCTCCATGAAGTAGGTAGAGAACATCCAAGTCCAGAAGACGATGCGGTCATCCTTGAAGCACCCTGCCGAGGGAGGCGAAGAGTGAGAGAGGACGAGTCAACCTGGCCCTTACATGTGACCTTGGCCAAGCCCTGTCTCCCTCTCCTCCCCTCCCCCAACCTACACTTCTGGTCTGTGATGTCCAGAGCCCCCTGCTCCCTCATCACCACCCCCCCGACTCCCCCCACTCCCAGCCAGGGGACAGGAGCTCAAGGACACCTCCTGCCAGGCCCAGTGCCTCCACCCAGCAGAGCCCAAGAGCCCCGGCCCCCGGTCCCACAGCCCAGCCGACCGCAGTGCGCATGAATCAGCAGCTTCGCAGGGAAGGAAAGCCCTTTGAGAGGCAGCGTCACAGCGTCTGGGCTGGGAGCAGACAGCCGGGCTCTGGAGGGAGCTCCGGAGGCTGGCACCACCCTCGGCCAGCAGCCCCCACCCCCACCCCAGGCTGCGGCAATTCCCACGGAGAACCCGACTTAAAGGAACAGCTGCCCTGTGCCAACCAGCCTCGGCGGCCGGCAGGGGAGGCCCCCACCCCCCCGCGCCCAGCGGAGCCCGTCATCAGGCAGATCTGTGCTCCCGTGATCTTTGCAGAGCCTCTTCTTTTATGACAAATAAGTGTTTCTTTAGGGTCCCTAGAGCTGTCGCCACCCTTCTCGCAGGAGGACAAAAGGCTCTTGGGCTCTGGTGGGAAAGCCCCGGGTTTCTGCCCTCGCACAGCCTACAGCGACCCTGACAGGCCGTTTGGCCTCTCTGGTCCCCAGGTTCCCCCGCGAATGTCAGCTGCCAGACACCTGCCAGGGAAGCGGCACAGACGGGGCCCGCGCCTGGCACAGAGCAAGCCCAGGCAACACGGGCCTCCTGCCTCTCCGGGCAGATCGCATGCAGTCTCAGGACATGCGACAGAGCCGTTTCCTATCATCGAAACGCTAGATCGTTGCTGGTTTCTTCCTCTCTTCTCCAGAACGTACTTTCCCACTGTGACCCAGTCCTTGTACTCTGGTGCCAGAAGGACCAACCCCCACCCTGAGAGATGGGGAAGCTGAGCGCCCCCAGTGGACTCCCCCGCGCCCCCCCCGCCGGCAGTTCAGAGGCCCCACCAGGACTGGCAGGTCCCCTGACCAGACTCCTGGGGGCTCAGCCATCAGGCTCTAGCAGGCGGGGTCGCTCGCAGAAACCCCAGACTGTGCTCACTCCAGCCACATGGTGACCAGAGAACCTGGGCTGCAAACCAGCCCGAGCCCCCTGCCCAGCCGCTGCCCACAGCCTGGAGCCTACCTATTCCCATGACCTGCTTGGGTCCCGGGTGAGGGCAGATGGGGGTCTTCCCATTAGCGGTCTGGGTCAGTGCGCCTGCCTGGTGGCCCCGGGCGGAATCAAGCCCCCCGCCCCCCATCTGCGTTCCTCCTGCATCACTCCGTAGCGGTTCCCACACACTCTGCTGACCCGCAACGCCCAGTCCCACCACTACAGACCCCTGCAAAGGAGAGCGAAGGCGCCCTCCCTGCGGGTCCTGGGACGCCCCCAAGAAGCGTCTCTGGCTGTGATGGACTGGGTTCACACCTCAAACCCCTCCGTCTGCCACAGAGACAGAGGGTGGCCACCAGTGTCTGTCCTTGGGGCCAGGCACTGCCTTCCGTGGGTGATCCCTCTCGTGGCGCTAACAGAAGTCACCCCATCGTGGCCTGGTGGTAACTGGGTGCCCGGTCAGCATGGATGAGAAGTACGCCTGCCACCTGTGGGCCCGGGCCACGTGGCCTACACAGGCTTTTGCCTTCCACGGTCGCGACGCCTGTCATCCCTGCCCTGGCACAGAAAAGACCAGCCCTCGGTAGGTTCGAGGACGTGCTCAAGTTCACAGCATTAGACACTACTGAGGCCCTCGGACCTGGCCAACCCCACGCTCAGGCTCCGGAAAGATGTTCCGCGCTCCACTCGGCAGCTCGGTGAGAGTAAGGGCCAGGAGGCTCCAGACCCACGGCGTGGTGAGCAGCGGTCCTGCCCTGGGAGCGCAGTGTACGGATGGCGTCCTGGGCTGAGGGACGAGGGGTCCGGCTTCGGGAGGACGTTCTGGACGGGGCACAACATATGCACCCTGTGCTATTAGCCTCCGCGCCCAGCGGGGGCCAGTAGGGGGTCCCATTTCCCTGCCTGGCAGAGCTAAGCACACCTTCTCCACAGCTCCCCCGCCGGGGTCCCAGGAGCCTGAACCACACTGACGGCCAGGGTGGACTCCTCGTGGGAAATCCCAGCCGCCCTCCCAGGGCCCCACCCTCTCCGGGCCACACAAACGCTCCTACCAAGCTCCCAGCAGCCGCACACCAAGTCCTCCTCCCCACACTCACAGCCACCGGTATGGAGCGAGGGCCACCTCCGCGGGGACGTGCGGGGATGTGCACGGCCGCCCGACGGCCCACCCTCGGCACCGCAGCCACAGGACATTTGTTTAAACGCCTCTCCCTGCCCCGCCTGCAGCCTCCCGGGGGCACTCCGCATAAAACCCAGAGTTCCCACCCGGCTCCGTCCCGGTCTCCAGGCTCCAGCGCTGACCTCGGGTGCTCTGCCCCTGCTTCCCCTCGGCTTCCACTCCCCTGCCCTGGGCCCCTCCCGGCGACACTCAGAGCCGCGATGTCGCCTCCTCACAGAACCCCTCCAGGCCCCACACCAGACGGGCCCCCTGCGCTCTCCCTGTCACGTCACCTGGTTTCACGGCTGCCGCAACCTTATCCCCCCTGGTGTTCCCACGTCTGCTGTCTGTCCCCCACAGCGGGAGAGCATCCCAGGAGTCGGGGCTCTGTCTTGATCTCAGAGCCCAGCAAAGTGCCAGGCATGCAGCAGGCACTCCCTAAATGCTGCATGAACGGCTTAGCCCAGCTGCACAGTTGGGAGGTGGCCCCGCTAGAGCCGTCTCCCGGGAGCCCGGGCCTCCTTCCATCAGCCACAGGCCCTGACGTCACAAAGATCTCCCGGAGAAGCCTTAGAAGCCCTCCTCGCTGGGCTCTCCGGGGCCTGGGGCCACGACTCCACGGTCACACCGTGGGGAGCTGCGTGGGGCAGTGGGCCTGCGGCGGGCACTGAGAAGGTGTAATGGGAGAGGAGAGGAGAGGGTGTCCAGTCTGGGCCAACCGTCACCCCGCTGCAAGGGTACCTGCAAGTTAGGGGACCCAGTGCCAGGGAGCTCTGAATGCAATAAGGGGCTTGAAGACTCGCTGTCCACTGGGGGACAGAATCCTCAACGTCACGATTTCAGCACTGGCCTGACGACCCCAGAGGGAAGACACTCCAACTCCAGCACAGCTTCCTCTAACACAAAGCCAAGAAGGCCCATCGTGAGGCGGGAGAGGGGTTCGAGGCAAAGAGCCACAGGGACAAGGGCCAGAAGGGGGCCGTGGGCATCACCGCGGGGAACAGGCCCGCAGACCACCTCCACGCCCGGGACGCTCGAAGTCAGAAGCAGAAGAGAAGTCACAGCGGTCAAGAGCCGCCTTCCCGAACATTCCAAACTGCCCTCTAGTCCAAGAGAAGCATCACTGAAATCAAAGGGAGCATGAAGCCCGGGGGGAGGCAAGCTGCGGTTCGGTGACCCGTGTCTGGGACACAGAGGGACCCCGACCACAGCGAGCGTTGAAGGGAAACGCCCACAGACCCTAAAAATGGGGAACATACCAAAAAGGAAACGTAACCAGTTAACAAAAATGCGGGAAAACACTAATCTCACAAGTAATCAGAAATTCATTATGGAGCGCCTGGGTGGCTCAGTGGGCTAAGCCTCTGCCTTCGGCTCACGTCATGATCTCAGGGTCCTGGGATCGAGCCCTGCGTCGGGCTCTCTGCTCAGCGGGGAGCCTGCTTCCCCTCTGCCTGCTGCTCCCCCTGCTCATGCTCTCTCTCTCTCAAATACATAAAACTTTTTTTTAAAAAGCAGAGCAGTGGTTGTCCCCACGCGTTCTGTTTCTCACGCTGGTGGCTTCACGGGTCCATACGGCCGGCAAACCTCATCCGCGTGGCCACGTGGACGCACTCTGTCTCACGTGAATCACGCTCTGGTAACGCTGATTCGAAGTTGTAAGAGGCAAAGCCAGCAAGGGCGCTGCCCGGGGACGCTCGTGGGGCTGCTGAAGAACGCACACCCCCTCGCCTTTGTGAAAAGCAGATGGACGTTCTCCTACTTCTCCGAACTACTTTATGCAGGGAAATAAAAACACAAAATAACAGCCGTGGGCACAAAGCTCTTCCCTACGACTGTGCATGAGGGCCAGGAAGGTAACAGCCCAACAGAGGAAAAGA
The DNA here is from genome assembly GCF_022355385.1 of Mustela nigripes. Taxonomy (NCBI): domain Eukaryota; kingdom Metazoa; phylum Chordata; class Mammalia; order Carnivora; family Mustelidae; genus Mustela; species Mustela nigripes. The sequence goes on along the minus strand of NC_081562.1, from coordinate 4,143,916 downwards.
AAACAGCTCGCTGTGCTGCCCCTCGGTCTGGGGGGATACGCTCCATCTGCTAAGCCGATCTCCGTCCCTCTCGGAGAAGAGCACAGGTGCACCTGCGGCCACAGGGAACACCAGCAGCACACACCAGAGTGACCGGGGCTGTGAACCTGACGGGGAATAGCTTCCACTTCCTCCTGCTCTGACTCTCAGTATTGCTGAGTCCGAGGATACCTCCTCTTCCCGTGAACGTACAAGCTCTGATCAGTGTCCACAGGCTGATGAGAGAGGGAGGGAGGGGGGCGGAGTGGGGACTCCTGTCTTCAGAGAGACGCTCCCAGTCCGAAGCGAGGGGCGAGACTGGGCAAGAGAGAATTCAGGCTCCAAGCGGCACAGAGCAGCGACCGGATCTGCAGTCACACACACCTGAGGTCAGGTCCCGAGTCACCCCCGCACTAGCCAGGCAGCCACTCCATGCGACCTCTCTGGATCTCAGGGACCCCACCCATGAGATGGCTCTAACCTCCCACCCTCCCAGAATCCACGGTGAGGACCAGGCGAGAGGCCGACAGGAACACCCTTTGTCAAGGCCCATCCACGTGTGGGTTCGTGGGGACGCCCTGTACCACTGCTCTGCTTGTCTCTGTCCACAATGTGGCCTTTCCCCAGGCCTGCCCAGCAAGAGATGCCCTGGGTCACAAGCCCAGGCAGGTGCCACTCCAGCAGAGAGCTCCCTAACCACCCCACCTCCCCCCATCCCTGTCTCCCCGCCATCCGGCCGCCGTGGCAGGAGGTTTTCAGGATCCTGAACCAGTGGACACACCTGTGGCACAGGGGCAGCCCCTGATGCTGAGCCGCTCACCTGGGCCACACCACGGACCCTCCATACCCGAGGGCCCAGCTTCCCTGCTGGCCTGGGGTCCTACAGCAGCATCCTAACGGCCCCCTTCTCATGATGCATGGTCGTTCCGTTCTGGAGTAGCCATGGGATGAACAGTATCGCACCAGTGCTCCCGGGGGAACCGAGGTAGCGGTTCCTACGAAATCTCTGGACACAACATTTCCGCCAATCAATCAGCACGTAACCTTGCTTTACGTGTGTTTGTTTTGTGACTTGATGTAGTGTTTTGTGACTAAATGTAATTTAATGTAGCGGTGGTTTGTCAACACTGGACGCAAGGCCAACAGCACAGTAACTTGTGCCGAACACACACGTGTTATTTAAAACATGTGATCTAAAAAAAACACCAAAAAAATCCCCAAACAAACCATGTGATCTTTTCCATAAGGGCCAGTCACAGCCTTCTCATGCCTGGGGCAGACTCTAGCATTCTGCTCAGGGACCACTTTAAACAGCAAAATCATCAACACAGAGCACAAAATGCAAAATACAGGGACTAAAGTGTCCCCAAACGGACACTTGTGGAGAACATGACTGAAATGAGGCTGAGGGTCACCTCAGTTGACCTGGGGGTGGGGGGAGCGCACCCACTGAGCTCCCCAAGTTTTCTGCTTTGTGCATATCTGCAATTAATTGTGAAAGCGCCATAAGTACTGAGTTGGGGGCTACAAATAAATTTTAGCAAGCACGTGAATTTGCAAACATGGAATCCATGAATAATGAGGACGGACTGTCCCAGAAATACTGGCATCCGTCAGCTCCAAAGGGCCACGAGGGCCAGCTGTCTCCCCTGCCTCAAGCAAATTATTTTCCATTGACCAGACCTTTGAAAAATCATGAATTAGATTTTTGGGAGGCACTCCTTGAAACCACCCCAGCGCTCTTCAGGACCATTCAGCCACATGGTTAAGCCAGCTAGAGTACCGCCCTCATTAGAACAGTTTCCAGGGCACCTAGGTGGCTCAGTCTGTTCGGCGTCTTACTCTGGAACTCAGCTCAGGTCTTGAGCGCAGCATTGCTGACGAGCCCCATGGGGAGCTCTGTGCTGGGAGCCCACTTTAAAACAAAACAGACAGTCTGCAGCCATTAAAAATGAGGACTATGCATTACAATAGAGAAAACTGTCCAAGAACTACTTCTAAAAAGGCTATGTTGGAGTAGCACGCCAAGAGATGTTTTTGAGAGGGCAATTCTACCAGATCCTCAAGAAACAACAGCTCCTATGCTACTCACACATTTTTAGAGCCTAAGAAATTTGCACATTCTTTTAAACAAGGAGGCATAATGTTGATTCCAAAAATAGAGCATGCATACACACACATACACACACACACACACACACACACACACACACACATGCACGCACACACAAGGGAAGTACAGGCTAATCTCACACATGGAAAGAAACATAAAAATCTTAAATACAATATTAAAAAGAACCAAGCAATCCACTAAAAGTGTATCCCATTTCCAAGTCAGATTTAATTTAGGAATACAAAAATGGTCCAATATTATGAAATGTATTCATATATTCACTATATATTTACAGATTAAAAGAAAAATAATATACGATCATCTCTATGATGCTGAGAAAACTCCAGTAAAATTCAATACTCCTTCTTGATTAAAAAAAAAATTCTCCATAAAATGAGAATTAAGGGTATTTCCTTAAACACGATCTATAGCTCAAGTAGAAAAGAAAACAAGTTAAGTATTACCGCAATTCACTATGATTAACATTGTTCTAAAGGTACTAGATACGTTGCAGTTAGACAATGAGGATGTTAATAACAGAATTTGTGAGGAGAAGGTAAAATTAACATCTTACCGATGACATTGTACCTGACCTGGAAGAAGCAAAAAATTCAACTGAAAACAACAGAAGTCATACGTACAAAGTCACCAGTACATCCAGAAGCCAGCGGTTCTGAGACACACCACCATTCCGGCTAGAACGTATAATGGGAAGAATTAACTCCATTCAGAATTTTTAAAAAATAATAATAAAAAAAAAAACTGACTTGAATGATTGAAGGTTTGCGAGTTCTTGGGTAGGGATATTCAAATCACTGAAGGAAAAACTCCACTAATTCGTTATGTTAACATGAGCCAATAGAAAACACCAAGAGAGTGTTTCAGAGTAAGTGGGAAGAGCCAGGACAATTCCGAAAGAACGAGGTGGGGACAGGGTCTCTATCGGAGAGCTAGGGCCTCCTGCCACCCCTTGGCGTTGCAGACCTAAAGCCCCTAGAACCGTGGGATGCGTCTGCCTGGTGCAGGAGGCTGGCTTGCAGGAGAAACCGGCCAGCGGGAAAAACAGGGACCTGTAACCCAAAGGATCCTAGCAAACAAAACACCGAGTCTCATCAGACGCTAAAAATACAAACCGCAAAACAGCCCTCAGCCCTACAGCGCCAACCAGAAGCCGACTCCAACAACTTCTCCACCATTTTCCTGGACAGATTTGGTCATGTACACACTGGTTAATTTCGACCATTCCCCACCCCCCGCAGAACAGTGACTTCATCACTGTACCATTTCATTGATTCTATCTTCAGACAAACCTGGAAGCCAACCACCTCCCACAAACCACCCTTCTGCCCAGAGCCCAGCCACCAGCTCACGCCCGCCTCACTGGCACAGCTTTCTAACTGGTCCTCACGCCTCCATCAGTTGCTGTCGCTTCCGGGCTCAGAATCCCCCTTGGGTCACGCCCACCCTTTACTCTAGAGTCTACCTTCTCCGCAAGTCCTTCCCAAACCACCCGGTTTAAAATCGCCAACCCCACCCCGAGCGTTCCCGATCCCACTTCCCGCACCTGTCACTACATAACGTCATCTGCATTTTACCAGTTTATTTTGTTGGCTTTCAGGCTTTTCTTAGGACAGAAGCCAACATGCTTTTTTCTGCAAAGGTCTAGACAGAAAATATTTTAGGTTCTGTCTCAACTACAACATCGCCCCGGGCAATGCACAGCTAGTAGGTTCTAACCCCTTTATTTACAAAAACAGGCAGTGCCAGAACTGGCCCGGGGCCATGGTTCACCAACACCTCTCTCTGCTCCTAGGACTGGGCTGCGTTTTCACAGAGGTGCCCCGTGAGAACGTCCGCTCCGTGAAGGTCTGTGTTTGCGCTTTGGTCATTCGGTTCACTGCTGCATACTCAGGTCCTAGAATAGTGTCTGGCCCAGAGGAAGCAATAAATTTTGGCCAACGAAACAAGTAAGTGACATGAACTCTGTGACCGGTGAAGCCAGGACAGCACTGCGCATGAACACACCGATCCGTGGCCGAGCACAGAAACTACCGGAACAGGAGACGCGCTGTGATTTCGTGCACATCAAGGTCGCCCTTCAAACCCGCAGGATGAAGACGACGGGCCTCCGGCCACGGGCCTTGCGACAACGGGCTAGCGAGAGGAAAAGCAGCAGCCTGGGTCCCTGCTCATGCCGACACAAATTCTAAAAGATCAAAACGTTTAACGTTAAAAGTAAAATCATAGAAAGAAAAAAAAAATGGCGGGAGAACTTTTTTTATTCTCTCAAGAAACGAAAAAAACCTTTCTAAGTAGAACACCAAGGCTTTCAAGGAAAAGATTCATCGAACCACATAAAAATAAAAATTGTCTATGGGGAAAAAGCCCCACATGCGTCATAAAAGAAAACAATGCACCAGAAAAACTACTGGAACTCTGATCTTGTGTCTAATTTCCCTAATAAATAATAAGCTTCATGTAACAAATATAAAATAAGACAGAATAGGGGCGCCTGGGTGGCTCAGTAGGTTAAAGCCTCTGCCTTTGGCTCAGGTCATGATCCCAGGGTCCTGGGATCGAGCCCCGCATTGGGCTCCCTGCTCAGCAGTGAGCCTGCTCCCCCTGCCCTGCTTCTCTGCCTACTTGTAATCTCGGTCTGTCAAATAAATAAATAAAATTAAAATAAGACAGAATGGAAAGCAAAGGAAGATACAAACAGCTTTCCAAACGCGAAAACCAGCTCAACTTCATACAGTGAGAGGAATATTCTTTGAAAACCACCAAATTCTACTTTTCACCTCGCAGGTTTGTAAAAATCGGAACACCTGACCACACTCCCAGGGGGAAGGGAACGGCGAGAAACAGGACCTCACGTCCGGCTGATGAAAATCCCCACGGAGATGGCAGGCACTGAAGAGCCGCACCTGCTCACGCCTTCTAGCCGGCAAGTCCACCCCCTCGGGTTTTTTCCAAATTATGTAATTATGACAGTGGTGTTTGCAAAATACTGCAACGTTCCTCTAAGATCTCTGGGATAGAGGAAGTGGGACGAGGGAGCGCAGAACCTCGAGGAAGAGGTTCTCACTACTAAGGCGAACAGCTGGCCGTGACCGAGTGAGGACTGGGGGAGGGGGACGGAGCGCAGACGTGAAGCAGTGTGGACGCTGGGCTCCCTCCAGGCTCTGGCAGTCCCAACAGGGGCCAGTGAGCCCCGAACCCCTGGAGGCGTTTCCCACTTGTAAAAGGGTAGTGAGAAGGGAATCCACCTCCCCACGCTGCGGGGAGTTTGCGGGCGGGGACATGTGAGGCCTCCTGCAGGGTGGGCCCTGGGCAGGCGCCCAGGTTAACAAGCATTGCTCACCGCCGCTGCCGCCTGTGTCAGCCTCCCGAGAGGCCAGAGAAAGGAGACTCTCATCTTGAACCTCCTCATACCCTTTGGATTTGATGCCCTTGAGGCACGTTTACCTACTCAGAAAGTCTCAAAAATATATTACTCTTCCACCAAATTGTTTTAGTAACAGTGCAGTTACTTGGAAAAATGCATAGGCTAGAAAGTTTAAAAAACAGAAACAAAAAAGCAGGCCACCAAAGTGCACAGAAATGCCTCAGTGAAAGAAACCGTGAGACGGAGGGAGTCGAGCAGATGCCCGCGGGGTCAGGGTTCAGTCGGCCTTCCTGTAGTCCAAACACTACAGAGATGCCCGTGAACTTAAATGCCACTGAAGGCTGTGCCAGGCGTTGTGCTCAATGCTTACGTTCCCGAGTCCACACTCGGAAGCGGGTTTTAGTCACCAGTGAGGTCATGGGCCGTCCGAGGTCGCAGGCACTGCACCCCTCCCCACCCCATCCACACCTGGTCCGGTCTGGAGCCAACACTGACCGAGGGCCACTCTCCGAGGCCGGGTGCTGGGAGCTGGGTGCGGGGGCGGCGGCAGCCCCCCGGATGTATCACACAGGTGTGTGTGGCCCACGGTGTCCTGAGTCTACGCAAGTCAGAAGCCACTAGGGAGACTCCCCATCTGAGGGGTCACACTGAAGTGGGCGGAGCCAGGGGCAGGGCCACCTGGTGTGGCCGGGCTAGGGGTCTGGAGGGGAGCGGGGGAGTTGGGGTCTCTCTGCTATGGGAAGGTGCCCCCGGAGTACACGCCTAGCTTGGCAGCCGCCTCTTCTCTGCCTGGCCCCCTCCCAAAGGCGGGCGGTGGGGGGGGTCAAGTGGCCTCTCTGGGGCGAGTCCAAGGCAGCCCTCAGCCCCCGGACGCTCCCCCGCACCCCTGCAGTGGCCGGATGATGAATAGGGCCTCTGTGGTCCCCTCAATGGGCCTTTCACCGACTCGTGCCTCTCAGTGCTCCTCGCCAGCTCAAGCCCTCCCTCGGGGCGCAAGAGACAGAGCTTCTGCCGGGCCTGTGGGGCCGAGGCAGTCAGACAGAGAAGTGCGGGTCAGACGGGTCCCCACGGCCTGGCCAGGGCTCTGCTCCGGCCTCAGGGAAGCAGGGCTCTCAGGGCGGCAAGGGGGCCGGGTCAGGAGAAGCCCAACACCCCTGCCCGCTTCCCTGTCTTCTTGAAGTCCGGGCTCCTTCTCCAGGTGAGCCGGGCTGTCCGGACAGCCCCGCAGTCTGCGGCGTGGTCCCCCCGCCCTTCTTCCTGGACCAGACACCGGTGTACCCACAGCCCGCCACGGTCCGCCTCTCCCCTCGCTGACAGGTCTCCACCCTGACCGTGCCCATGGCCCCCATGTGTCACCCCAGCCGTCACCTCCCCCCGCCCAAGCCCTGATGCCTCCCACCTCATGCTACCTCTCCTCTGTCCACCCTCCGCGACACCCTGCGGCGTCAAGTCTCCATCTTCGTTCAGCTGATGAGGAAATGGAGGCTCCAGGCTTGAGTCACCTGTCTGATGTCACTCCCGGCTTGAGTCACCTGTCTGATGTCACCCTGCAAATCTCCAGTCCGGGGATGTCTTCCCAGCCTCCGCCTCCGCATGGCTTCCCAACCCCCGAGCACCCCGCCCCGCCCCCCCAAGCCAGGCCCCCCTGCTGGCAGTGGGACCAGCACCCGCGCAGGGCAGGGTACCCAACAGCAGGTGGGCAAGGGCTGAGCACGGAACTGGGAGGGGGACAACCACCGCCAGCTCACAGCACGTCCAGAAGCTCTGAAACTCACCCAAAGCCTCCACCACCAAGGCCTTTATCCTCCGCCCTCTGTTGCATTTCCAGCCCTCAGGTCACGGCCGGGATCACCCTAAGAGCTGACTTCCTGGGAGAGGAGAGCAAAGCTGGACTCAGGTCACCCAGAAGGACCACAATGGCAGGCGTGGCTGGGATCCCGGCCAGGGTGGACCCGCTCCGCTCCCAGAGTGGCTCTGTGGGAGGCCCCCAGCACAGTGGGAAATAGACCTTGACCCTGTCCTCAAGGCCTTCTCTTGGGGCATCCGCCAGACTGGTCCACCGCCCACCCGCTGTCTCCAGAAGCGATCCTCTGGGCTCCCCCACCCCTGCCACTCGGTGCCCTCCCCTAAACCTTTCCAGGTTCGAGCCCACCCAGCAGTTTGGGGCCCAAAGAGATGCCCCCCAGTCCGCAGCCCACCTCCTGAGGCTGGGACCTTATTCCAACTCCTGACTCATTGCTCTGATTCGTGAAACACGGGGCCTGTAAGACCGGCTGCAGGTCCCCCAAGGAACCTCTGAGGCTCCCACAGACACCCAGGCAAGGCGCCCCATCCCAGACAGGAGCTGGGAGCTGGGAGCTGTGACCTCCTGGCTCGCCCCACCCCCGCCCCGCCACCTAGGCTTGAGATCACTGGGTCACTGGCCGGGCCCCAGCACAGTGTTCCTCTTCCCGGGACCTGCACTCTTTCCCCCGAGACGGGGGTCCCAGCCCTCTGCTAGGCAGCTTCCACCAGAAGGGCCCACTCCCACATCCGTCTCCGCCTCCTGATCCCCCCTCCCCTCCCTGCTTCATGGTGGAGACGGGCGGTGGGCGGCGGGGCTCCTGCTCTGGGCCGCACCAGGGTGAGGCCGCTCGGGGAGGAGGTGCCAAATGCCTCTCCTTGGGGAGACGGACGCATCTGAGGGAGACACTGCATAGGCCACAGCCTCACGTCCCAGAGGACTGGGCCCCAAACCCACACTGACTGCTCTGGGACCGTGAACACCGTGCCCCGGTGGCTCCAGGCCTCGCCAGTTCCATCTGCCAACAGGTCGAACACAGCCTCCGCTCAGGGCCGCCACGGGAAGGACACAAGGCTGGGCGCACCCCCGCCTGCAGGAGCTGCTCTGGCTCCCGCCCTCTTCCGGAGCCCACGGGCCTCCCCAGCCTCCCCGGGTGCCCTGCGGCCCGGAACGCAGACACAGCTCAGGAGTCCCACCGTGGGGGGCCGCTCCCCTCCACCCCGGGTCAGAAGGAATCCCGAGTCACCCCAGGAGGCTCTGACCCCCAGGCAGGGGGCTCGGAGGCTGTGCAGGCTACAGCCCGAAGGGGAGGCCACGGCTTGGGGTTGTGGGATGACAGGGTTCCCGTTCCCCCTGTGCGGGGTGGGATTCGGGGTTCTTCCTGTTTCTGCCTCTTCCCGTTTCACTTCCGTCAGCTTGAGCCAAAGCACCCGAGTGGCAGGGACCTCCCTGAGGCGTGGTGTCACCGGCCCTGACTGTCACAGGTGGCTGGGACTCACGCGCCACACCTCGGGCTGAGAATGGCGCTGCGGATCAGTCTGCCCTCCCTCCCTTTATGTAAGAGGACAGTGAGGGCCAGAGGCAAGGGCCTTGCTCAAGGTCACCCTCACAGGCCCCCTGGATTTGGCCCCGGGCCCTGTCACCTGTCCCGGCAAGCCTCCGTGATACTCTCTGCGGCTCTAGGTCTGGAGACTGGCCTCTGCGCTGGGGGGAGGCAGAACAGCCATCGTGTTTGCATCCGACCCCCCAGGAGAGCAGAGGCCCAGAGAGCGGCAGGGATCTCCCCGAAGCAGCACAGCACTGGGGGACAATTCAATTTGGAACGTTCTCTGCCGTCCTCCTCAGTCTGCCTCTGCCAGGGAGGCCCTCTGTGAGGAATGCCCACTCAAGGGACACCCCCCAAGAAACGACCACCTCTTCACCGCATGCACCCGTCCTCCGACCCCCCCACTGCCCCCCACCTGCTCCCTGCAGCCTTGTCTGCTTCCCCTTCTCCCTCCGCCCCTCCCCCGCCCCCTCATTCCCCCTCTCTCAGATACATAAATCTTAAAAAAAAAAAAAAGATAAACAGTAACCACAAGTCCACCTACAGAAAAAAAAAAAAAAAAGAAAACCGAAGCCGCCTCTTTCTACTTCTGTCAACAGACATCCTTCGGCTAATCACTGGTCAGGAACAGACACTCAAGCTAGCTGGGCGCTTGTGCCATGTCACGTCAGAGGATTTCCTTTTATTTATTTTGAAGATTTATTTATTTATTTGTCAGAGAGACACAGAGAGTGCGCACAAGCAGGGGGGGCGGCAGGCAGAGGGAGAAGCCGGCTTCCCACTGAGCAGGGGGCCCAATGCGGGGCTCGATCCCAGGACCCCGGGATCACGACCTGAGCTGAAGGCAGACGCTTAACAGACGGAGGCACGCACGTGTACCAGGATTCCCTTTTTAAGAGGAGGGGGGTCCTCCTCAAACTTAGCTGTGGCTTCTGGGGCCCTGGGTTGTAAAGGCTCCACCCCAAGCTGGGTTTTCCCAGACTTTAGCCCCTATCCCTGGTCCATGTCTCGGATCCCCTATTTGCAGGTCCAACGGCAACACCCCAGCCCCCATCTGTGGCCAATGGGACCTGGGAGGGATGTGCTTGAGGACACACCCCTGCCTCGCCCCTGACTGGCCTCCAGCTGTGCCCCCTGCATGGGCTGGGGATTGGGGGAGAATCAAATCAGGCATTCATTCCAGCCCTTGGGACCCACCGGTGTCAGGGTCCTCTCTGAGCCCCGCCCGACTGTCTGTGACACCCCAGGGTCAGGCTGGTGGATTTCCACTTCAAGTCTGGACAACATGGAAAATGTTTTAGGAATTTTAAGTCAGAAACCATGACTAAGAAACCAGAGAACGACGAAGAATTCTTTATAAAAAGGCTTCGCAAAGTTAATAGTTGTCTCTGGGTGACTGCAACGGTGAGTAATTTTTTTCCCATTTTCTTAAATTTTCCAGTTCCTATAATGTGCATGGAACTTTTTTTTTCATTGGGAAAACATTTGTTTGGGGATTCCGAGGCTGTTTTCTCACGAGGATCCCGCGTGGGGCTCCCCCTCCACGGCCTCGGGCTCTGCCACTGCCCCAGAGCCCGGCCCGGTAAAAGAGGCAAGCATCAGCAGCAGCCAGCAGCGCTGCAAGGAGGGACACAGCAGGGGCAGAGTGGCCGTCGCCTGCAGGCCCAGGGGCGCCAGACGATTCAGCCCACTCTGGTCTGGCAGAGACACCCCTGCAGCCCGGACCCTGGGGCTCTTTAAAGCGGGAAGTCCAAAGTCCTCGGAGCTCCCAGAGTCTCTGCCTGAGGAGAAAACCACCCCACAGCCTCCAGGCTGCTCCAGCCCCGGACACGGCCTGAAGCCGGAACCCACAGGCCTTAAAAACAGGCCCGGGAACCGAAAGAGGCACTGCCACCACTACAAAGGGTCACACTTCCTCCCCAGAGCATGGGCCCAGGACCAGCCTGGCCTGCCTTAGCTGGGCTGGAGGGCCCGGGACCCCAGGGAACCCCGGGAAACTGTCTGCAGGGAGTGCACAGCAGGCAGCCCCCCAGAGCACACATTCAACCCCAAGTTCACGCCGGGGAACGGGGCCAGGCCCTTCCTGACCCTCCTAATGACAAGCGCAACAGCGAGGACGGGGCTGACCCTGCGCCAAGTCTCAGCCGCTCCCCACGGTCGTCCGTGAACCTGCCACTTCTCACACAACTCCCACAACCCACAGACTCTGCCATCGCCGCTGTGCAGGGTCACAGGCCCCCAGTCTTCCCTTCCAGGCACATCTCCCACCAAAATCTCCCGCCCCTCACCAAAGTCCAGCCGCACTGACCCCGGCAGAAGGGTGACGGGCTGGGCCAAGGCTGTACGGTCCTCTTCCCGATTCTCACACTGGCACCAGGTGTCCAGCGTACGTGGGTGTTTAGCCGGGGCAGAGGCTCACCGGAAGGCAATGTCCCTGCTTAGTGCCCTCTGGCTCATCGCATGACTCCCTGCAAGGCAGCTCGTGGCCTCTGACAGGTCACACAGACCCCAGTCCCGCGGCCTCCCAGCGACCTGACCTTGGGTGAGTCAGTTTGCTCTCTGAAGCTGCTTTTCTCATCTGCAAGTTGGGGAACTATCAGACTGCCAGGGCTGCCAGGCGCCTGGCGCACAGTGGGCGTGCCGGGTGCCAGGCAGGCCACCCCACAAGTCAGCAGCCACCACAGTCCCCAAGGCCCGGCCACGGGCTCAGCCACTGCTGCAGCCCCAGCTCCCACACAGCTTCCCTTGCAGCCGGCCGGCTTCTCCTCCTCGGCCCCGGCAGGCCCTGCCCCACCGCAGCCCCTCTCAAAGGCCACACCTCGCACCATCCCCCCATCAGCAGTGGGGACTCCCTCCTCCGTGCCTCCGGAGGGAACCTCTCATCCTTCGACTTGGGCCCTTCCTCAACCCACCTGTGCCTGGGAGCAGTGCGCGCCTGTGATGACCAGGCTGCCAGCACCCCGAGGGCAGGTGTGGGCGGGGTCCCCCTCTGCTAAGAGCTTAGGTTTATAGACAGATTCGGCCCCTTCCCAGCCACGTGACTAGGGACACGTTACTACACCTCTAAACCTGCCTTCGCTCATCAGGACAAAGAGAAGGGTACCACAATACCTACCTTATAGGACTGTTTCAAGAATAAAAGCAAACCTTGAACATGAAACTGTCCTTTGGCCCCACAGAGAGAGAATGCCCTCAGCCACCTAGAAGGGGGCCAGAGGCCAGGCAAACAGCAGTTCTACAAGGTGCACAGCCTAGGCAGGGCCTGAAGACAAGCAGCATGAGGGGGCCTCACCCCTTCCAGCACCTGCCTGTCCTTGGTGGACACCAGGTCCCGGGGCCGGGTCAAGTCCACGGGGCTTTGCCGAACGTCAGTGGCGCGCCGCCCCTGCTGAAAGGGAGCCTTCCTGCCCAGCGTGCTGGAGCTGACGTCCCAGGCCCACGAGAGAGCCCAAGCCCCAGAGGAAGGATCAGGCTATGTCCACTTTTGGTCCAGATGTCTGCATCGCCCATAATCTGGGCATTGGACCTCCTGACTCTTCCCAGCTCAGAGAACCCGGAGCCCCACAGAAGCTCGCTCAGCCAGCCAGCTTGGTTCATCTGTTCCCTGGAATCCCAAGCAGTTTCCTGTATATAAACCACCCCCAGTCCTGCTCGGAGCAGCTGCTGCCAGCAGGATCTTTGCTTCGGCTGTCACAGTGCACCTGGCTTCTTTCCCCTACTCAGCTGTGGCCTCCAGCAAGGCAGGGTCAGGCCCGATCCCCCCACCCGGCACTCACGAGATGTTTCCAACACAGATGCTGCTGAAGGAAAGATGCAACCATCATGTTTGCATCCACAAGGTGCCTTTCATCATGACAGCCGAGCGACAATCCCTGTGTGGGGGCACCAGTCGCCCTCTCCCATCTTAGAGGCTGTGACTCAGAAGTGACAACAGTGTGTCTGGGGTCGAGCATCGCCACCAGAGGCTCCCTGACACCTTTGAAACAACCTCAGGGAACATGGCATGCTTCTGAATGACCGCAGCTTTAATGACACAGCAACGGCGGCCTGGGCGGTTTACATTCCTCCATCTAACAGGTTGTCACAGCTGTAAAGGGAAGAAAGGCGGAAGTGGTCTGCGGGCCGTGTCCACGTCCTGAGTTCCCGTCTGGGTGCACAGGCCAACCACCGGGTCCTAACTCTACTGTGGCAACAGGTCACTGTTAAGCTTGGCCCTCTCTGAGCCTCCCCTCTCTCATCTGATAAATGAAAAGATGGTCAAAGTGAGCCCTGCTAAGAGGCCAAGATTCCACGTTCTATACACACGCTCATCCTTAATTTACAAGCCCAGAGAGTCTCTCGTTTGCCTGCTAAATGTTTCCTGGGCACCTGCTCTACGGGGCCATGCCCTCGAGGGGCTCACTTGCTGGGGAAACAGTCACACAGACTCTCACAAAGCCACAACAGGCCTGATAAACCCACAGACGTGCACTTGGTATGCAGAGCCCAGGAGGAGGGACAGGACGTGGAGGAAGGGTTCCCAGAAAGTGGCAGCGCAGGACACTTAAAGGACACCCGCAGGCGTGGGGGGGGGGGCAGGGGAGAAGGGGCGGCTGTCCAGGAAGAGAAAACAGCAGGCCTAAAACAGGGCGTCCGAGCACCTCAGACCGAGTTCAGGGGAATGCGGGACGGGCGGGATAGGAGGGTGGGGGCAAGACAGGAGACCCTGCACGGGAGGGAGGTCTGGGTGCCAGGACAGGAGACCTGAGGCATTGCTCCTCCCCAGAGGCAGCACAGCAGGCCCCGGGGGGCCTAGCTGGAGGCATCTGGGGGGGCGGGCTCTGGGGTCAGACTGGCCAAGGGTCAATGCCCACCATGCTGCTTCCTCGCTGACCATCTCTACGCAAGTCTCTCCCCTCTCTGAACCTCTGGATTCTCTGTGGCATGGAGAGGATATTCCTATCTGGCAAAGTCAGAATCAACCTGAGCACACACAATGTCCTTGCACATAGTAAGCACTCCGTAAACGCCAAGTGCTAAAATTAATTACTACTGTCCTTAAGGAATGGCCCCGTGGGCTCCCTGGGACAGGGCCTGACAGGGGAGAGACAAGATGCTCAGTGGTCGAGGACGGTGGGGGAGTGCTCACGTGAAGCGGGGAAGGGCTGCGTGGGGCTTCCAAGCAAGCAGGGGGAGGGGCCTGCAGCAGATGGTCCCTCGGACCCCTCCCATCGCAGACAGCCTGAACCAGGTAGCAGGTGCGCCTGCCACCTGGCGTACAGCCCAGCACACAGTAGGTGCTCAGTGAACCTTTGCTGAATGAACAAACAAGGATCCTTCAACATCTGTGCAAAATGAAGTCGTGACACCTTTTCAGAAAAGACACCTGAGAAATCCATCTCCTGGTCCATCCTTACTTGGTAGGCACCCCCAATGCCCCGCCCGCAATTCCCACCCCTGCCCACAGGAAAGGTCGTTCCTGGGGCAGGCTGGGCTGAGGGGACAGGTGTCATGCCTGGAGGACTGGAAGGAGGGCTGCAAGTTACTTCCTCTTCTCACTTGCTTCCAGGGCGTGGCCTGCTGAGGGGCCAGGAACCCTAGGGCAGCGGTGACCCCGCTGCTGTGTGACCAGAGGGGTTATGTTGGCTCTCTGGGACTCCCTGAAGGTGAGCAACGAGGGGAAAGGTAGAATCTCCAAAGCTGACATTCCCTGCTTCACAACGCAGTCACCCACACCCACACCCCCCGCCCCTCCCCAGAAATCCCCAGCTCAGACTGGGGTGGGGGTGGGGTGGGGGTGGCTGACAATGTGGAGTGAAATCCTTTCCGCATGAAGAAGGGAGGGATCTTTTCATGGAGAAAATGAAAAACCCACCCTACAGGGGAGGGGGCTTCTCAGCTTCAGTCTGGGCAGGATCCAATCCCAGCGATGACCTCACACCCAGCCAGGCAGGGAGACCCCACCCACACCTAACAGTCCCAGGCTCTTCCAAACAATACCAGACACCCCCACCCCACCCGACAGCAGACATATGACCTACGGCCTCAACTGAACAGGGTCACACCCAGAGAGGCAGCAGGTCCTGCTCTCTGTGCTAAGTGGGTGTCTTCAGGGGGCCAAGGCCCAACAGGTTCCACTTGGAGCTGATGGGGAGCAGGCGAGGCAGTGCGGAGAGGTGCAGGAGACAAAGGCTTCAGGAAGCTGGGCATGGTGGCCACGACACACTTGCAGGGAGGTGTGCCTAGACCCCACTGGGCCCTGCCCCCCCATTCCCGTGCTGATCTCCTGGTCTCCCCAGATCCCACGCCCACACTCCCTGCAGTGGAACTGAAGCCCCGGGGAGGGCTTCCCAGGGAAGGGGAAGGGAGGGACCTGCCACAACCACGGGCGAGGAAGAAGGGTGAACAGACATACTCGAAAGGACAGACAGAGGGAGACACCGAGAGACCCGGGAAAGGGGAAGAGACCCAGCAACATTCTCGTGCGGAGTCGCTCTTGGGACCGAAATCAGAGACCAACACACAGGGACGCAGGAAAAACCTATCCGTGGGGAGCTGGGGGCGCACGGAGGAGGCCAGGACACGCAGGGGGAGAGACAGACAGAGACACACACACGCACAGAGACACACACAGAGACGGAGACGCACGCAGAGACGGAAACACAGAGAGACGGAGACGCACGCAGAGACCGAGACGTGGAGACCGAGACGCGCACGGAGACGGAGACACACGCAGCGACGGAGACCGGCGCGGAGACCCGCGGAGGCGCGCACTGCCCCGGCGGGCGGCCCCGGCCCGCCCCACTCACCGAGGCCGCAGACCTCACGGCGCAGGCTGAGGCGGCCGCGCTCCTCGGCTATGGCGCGCAGCATGCGCTGCAGCGAGCGCTCCTCGGCCTCGGCGCCGCCCGCAGGCTCGGGGGACGCGGCGGCAGCGGCGGGGAGGGCGGGCGGCCCGGCCCGGAGCCCCGCGGGCGCGGGCGCCGAGGCGCAGGCCCGGCCCGGCGGCCGCGCAGAGGCCATGCCG